>NC_135221.1:7937874-8025374 GCF_052324685.1 Brachyhypopomus gauderio | reverse complement strand
ATGATATTAATACATGAAGTGATGTGTCGGGACCGACTGTTGTGTGTGAGTCATTCTCCGCTGGTGCAGGTGTGTGACCGTGAGAGGTAGAGTGATAAAACCGCCCTCTCCACGGCCCGCACACACACAGCAGGGCACCGGGGCCCACACAGTGGACAATAGAAGAGCCAGCACTGCCCGCCTACCACTGAGAGTGAGACAGGGAGAAACACAGAGAGATGGCAGATAGAAAGAAAGAGAGAATAGAGGGAGGAGAGAGGGAGGACAGAGACAACAGGGGTTGGCAGGAGAGACAGAGGTCAGCAGCTTCGGGAGAAAATGTCTCTTCCTTGCCCTACATCCTGGATCATGTTACTGCCCCAGTACAGATTGTTATTGTTTGAGATATGCTGTGCATTGTTTGTATGTTACCTCGTTTTTAGAAGCATTATAAGCATATAACAGTCTAAAATAGTGTAGGTGAAGCTTCACACGCTGTATTTGTGATTTCACGTCTAGCCATTGGAGTGCAAATGTCGTTGGATCTCCTGGAGAGAAGAGTGTGGAGCACAGCTAAACAGGCAAGCACAGGTTCAGAAACACGTCATGCTGAAATCATTCACACCTGTAACTGACTTTTATAGATGAGATGCACACTGAGACTTAAGCCCCTAACCTCACTATCTTTCTTTGCTCATTTTGTTGTGGTGCTCTCCGTGCAGTCCAATGACACTGATGTAAGTACTCACCATGTTGCCACACCTGTCTCCCACCATATCAGCTTCAGATTGTAGTGGCAAACCCAGACTCAGTGCTGCATGGGTCACATAACGCACTTAATCCTCCACTGCAGATGTGTATGTTCTTGTGCATTGTGCATTGTGTAGCACATGTCAGTAGAGTTGTATAGCACATGTCCTTAGAGTTGTGTAGCGCATGTCAGCAGAGTTGTGTAGCGCATGTCAGTAGAGTTGTGTAGCGCATGTCAGTAGAGTTGTGTAGCGGTGATAATGAACATATCCTGTCTTTTGCTCTCTGTAGTGCAGTAATGTGGAAGGTTTATGTCCTCTGACCTGTGAGAGCATCGTGAGTAAAGTTAATTCTTTTGCATCTTTCTGTCATGTAGCACGTTTATGTTTAAAATAGGAAATTATTTTTTGACAGACCTTTGTGTCTTTGAGTTTGATGTGTGCTTGTATGTGTCGGAACAGCAGATGAGTTTATTTAGTTGTAAGTGTAAAATGTAAATTTTTTAATCTATAAAATTTTGTTTTTTTAATCTATAAAATTTTATTTTTTTTAATCTATAAAATTTAAATCCTTTTATACGATGTCATTGCTAACATAAAGGTCCTTGAGTAAACTTTTGTATGGTGGAATGTTCTGTATTTCTGTACTACATCTAAACATTAGATGACAAAAAAAATATCATAATAAAAGGTGACAAAAAACTTACAGAAACTTTTGATGTCACTTTAATTATGACAGGATATTAACTGTTACCTTGTGGACAACAATGGCTTCATAGTTTTCTCTAAGGAGAGGTCAGAGGTGAGTATTCAACACTTATTATATTTTATGAACAGTAACCAAGTAAGTCCTCTTACAAAACATAATCTCAGTCTGTTGAAGGCTGAAGCATCTGAAGCATAGCTTGTGTGTCTAAATGGGAATGTGCGTGCAGATGTGTGTGTGTGTGTGTGTGTGTGTTGATGAAGTAGGAACATGTGTGGAGCTTGAACTGATGTTGCTGTGCATGCTTCAAGCAGGTCCATGTTGGGAACATGTCACCATCTTAAGGGCTACCTGCCCTTTACTTAAATATACAGAACTCAACTACATTAGCTCCATTGGACTCTTAGTGCTGTTGGCTTTAACTTGCCCCAGTCCAGACACTCTACATGCATCACTGCTGCATTATGCACCTGTTGTGCAGGTTGGAAGATTCTTTGGGGAAATCGATGGCTCTGTGATGGCCCAGCTCCTGAAATTAGGCCTGTTTCAAAGGTAATGGGTCTTCACACACGTCTTCCCAATGCTGTATATGTAAATCCAAATGTAAATGATCTTGAGGATTGCACATATTTACATTTACATTTTTTAATGTTTACAAATTTGCATATTTTCTCATTATAAAATGCAATAGCCCTGCCATCATTTCTTCCTGTGAGAGAACAGTACTTTCACCAAGGATTGTTGTGCCACTGTGTGCAGGGTGACACTGTATGACTACCAGGCGATGTGTAAGAACAGCCACCATCATTCCAGTGGAGCTCGATCCCCACTGAGTGTATGTGTCCCTGAGTAATCCCCCCCACCCCCCACACAGCTCCCCACAGCTAACACTGATTCTCCTGGACATGTCAGAATGGCTTATCCCGTCCTAGCAAACCTGCCTGTAACATTCATGTTATTCATGTACATACCTGTAACATAACATGTATCAGAACCATTATACTGGAGGTTGAACTGTGACCATTAAGTGACCACCTGTGCCACTCGCGCACGCAGTGTCTACACAAGCTGCCTCACGCAGACGCAGAAGGTTTTTAACATCTTTCTTTAACCCTCCACAGTCCATCCACGGTCTGACGGCAGTGGTCAGGTGGCTGTTCTCGAACCTGCTGCTGTAAGTGCTAACCCTCTCTGCAGCATGTTTTCACCGTGGAACCTGCAGCCGTTTTAACTTGTATCAGATGCAACTTGTGTTAGGTTTTCCTCCCCAGCCGAAAATTTGCTTTCATGGTTTTCCAGGTTTTTGTTGGAGTTCAACATCTGCGGTCTATGGCACAATGACTACTTGGTGGATGGTAGGCTGCTGCATTAACTACAGCATTAACGATGTTTCATTGTTTCAGAAAGGAAGATGGATATGTTGGTTAAATCATACAGAAGCACGCGACGCAATTTTCTAGAACTTTCATGAACTGAAAACAAGTCTTTGAACGTGTGGTATTCTGTTGAGCTGCCTCTGTAACACCACATTTGATCAGTCACTGCGCTCTGCCTCTCTTGTGTGATTTCCTTTGATGTCATTCTTTTGATGTCACTTCCTGTTCCCATCATCACGTTCCTTCTCTGCCCCTCCCACTGCCGTGTGGCGCCCTATGTCCTGCCATTCTCACAGCCAAGGCTGTGTACCACGCCTGTAAGCACACTCCTCATTTTCCAGCATTAACCAGTGTGTGAGTAAGTCAATGTGTGTGTGCGCGTGTGTGTGTCTGTGTGTGTGTGTTGTTTTCCTATGTACATTTCAGTGATTTGTTGTCCCGTTTTTAACTAAGGTCTATTTAAAGCTACCATAGTGAAACCCTTGTATTATGTTAAATAAATATGTGTTTTGTTTACTACGTTAAGCTCTAGTGAAAATTGAGCAGTTCCTGCCTTTCTTGGTTGAATTACTGACATGAAAGTTAAACATGTGAAGGATTTTTATAACTAGGACACTTCCTAATGAACATATGCAGATTCATACAACATACTAAATTATTTATAATAAATTCAGAATACATATGTAAAATTGATAGAACACTTTTGATTCATATACTGTTGCCACATATTTCTGAAAAGATTTCACAGCCACATCATCATCAGAATCACTGTGACATCCAAACCCCCTGCTAAATCAATTGAAATGTCCATGTGTGTCACAGCACACAAGCAGAAGAAGGTGGAGTCCATGGTGCCGTGTAACACCGAGTACCCCGGATTCGTTTACGATGCCACCATCAGGGAGACCAACAGCATCATTAAATGTGGCCGCTGTCAAAAGTAAGTCGTGTTTGTCCGTTACTCAAGAGCTTCAGGGGTTCAGTAATCAGTGGACTTCAGCGTGGATTTTATCAGTGGATTTTAACAATGTAGCCATTTTTTAAATCTTTCATTTACATTGCAAAATGTATTTCTACAATTAAAATTGCATCCTAAGAGTTTTGTATGCTAAATAATGTGTAAAATATGAATGTATTTATAAGGCAGCGCTCATTTTAAAAGTTCACCTGGATTTTGAGCCCCTCTCAGAGCCGTTGGAGTCCTGAAGTCTTGCTGCTCTTGCAGGACGTTTGTGCTCCAGCAGCTGGTGAACACTAACCTGGTGATGCTGGTGGTGCAGGCAGACTGCGACTGTTCCCGCCAGTACACCCCCATCACCCTCACACCCAGAGAGGTCAAATATATCCTCCCTGGGTCTGTACTGGAGCATCGCTCTCTCGGCCTGCACAGCCTGCACATGGCCGCACTGCCCAGCTGGGTCGGGTGGTACTTTGGTGAAGTATTTTTGGAGCTGGCAGTGTGCTGTTTTTTGTTTATTTCACAGCCTGGTTGGGGTGACACTGACATGGAGGAATTTGGTCCTTCTTATTCAAATTATCAGAGGCAGAATGTATTGTGTATATATAGGTATTTTGTCCTCAGTACAGAGAGGGTTTATTGTCTCATAAGGGATTATGTTTGCTTCGCTCCAGATATTGAGTGTGAGATGTTTGTGAAGGTTTGTGATGGTTTAAGATTCAAAGTAATGTAGGTTTGGGATGATTTAAGACTCGAGGTGTTGCTGGTGCTGTCATGGAAACATGCTGGCCTTAACTCCCCGAACATAACACCACGGTGAAATGCAACAGGATGAAGTCCCAGAAGATTCGAAGACGTCCAGAATCCTGTCATGCATACCATCCTCATGTAAACCTCCTACAATCAAAAATACTTTCATTTTAAATACATTTAGTTGCAATTGTTCTCCTTAACATAAATCAGAAATATGTTAAAGTATACAGCATTACGATTTGCATAAAATATACTGCAATAATGCAAATATGAATGAACAACAGTTGTGCAATCTAATATGAGTAATCACATGTGAAAATGTCCTGTTTTGCTCTTAATCATAGGAAAATGCGAAGGACTGTGGTGGAGCTTGTGAGACGTCCATATCAGTGTCTCTCTTCTTCCTGTCTCTGGTCACATCACTGACCCTGCAATGACAATTAAATACATTCAGTCCTGTGTCTTCTGTATCACTCCTAACCGTTCAGCATCCATCCAGTTATGGACACCCCAAAGGACTCTGATCCGCAGTGGAGCAGTTTGACCAGAAACAGGTTATCAGTGGAGCCTTGACTTTCGCCCTTGCAATGACGGTCTGCTCCATTTGCAGAAGAAGAACATTTGAGGACATGAACTGTTGATACTGGGGTGCATATCTCAGACCTTCTTCATGAAGGCTTTCACAGCTGCTCAGCTGTGTTATGGTGACATCTGCTGGACACCGCAGACCAGTTTACTTTCCAGTGGACACTTTCCCAGCAGGTGACGTGACAAAAACATAGGCTACATTATTTCTTGGTATGGAAATTCCAAAATTCTGTGCTTTTTTTAGTCGGTTTTATAATATTTATAGGATAGTATGAGGCAGGCCAATTATGAGCTACGTTTATCTTACCTTTTATTACCTTTTTATGTTATCATGCTGTAGTTCTAACATTACAAATAACATACATGTACTGTCATCATATATCATACAGAATCGTATAGCAGAACTATTATGAGTAAAACTGTATTGCGATTGTTAAAAAATATGTGGAAAATAAATATCACGAATCATTTCGTGATGAAATGAGGCTAATTCATGTGGTTTTAATGAGCAACAGTGGTGCACATACAATAATTTCTCATAATGCATAATGAGCCAATCCCTTATTATTTTAAAAGAATAGCACAGCAGTGTGATGTTGAACTTGTATTTATGTAGTCGTATATGTTGCACATTAATTCTGTAGGTTTAATGTTCTTTTCTGCATTGAATACATTCAAAAACATTAACATATCAAATTACCTTCAAACTGAAACATGTAA
This sequence comes from Brachyhypopomus gauderio, assembly GCF_052324685.1. Taxonomy (NCBI): domain Eukaryota; kingdom Metazoa; phylum Chordata; class Actinopteri; order Gymnotiformes; family Hypopomidae; genus Brachyhypopomus; species Brachyhypopomus gauderio. The sequence goes on along the minus strand of NC_135221.1, from coordinate 8,019,545 downwards.
TCTAATGCTAACTTGTAACATTTGCTCACACTGAACATATTCATCACAGTTGCCATCACGTTCGCTGTACAGTGGAATTTTATCATTTAGATTATAATGTACTGTAATGTAGTGGCACTGTGGGAATCAAAGTATTGAGTACTTTCTATTCTCAAGAGATTTATAGGGATAGGTTTTCAATACAACTCAGATATATATAGAAAATATTCCGTAATATGTAAAAATATTCTGTAAGCGTACCGGAGTCCTCTTCATTTGTCTTGGGGAAAAGAGGTAACAGCTCCCAGGCTGGAACCAGAGAATGAGGAAAAAGCAGAGAGTCTTGCTTCAGTCAGCTGTGTGTCTGAAGTGGACCAGCATGGAAACACACTGCCACCTACTGGTTGTGGAAGGCATTTAATGATAGAAATCCATCCATCCATCCATTTACATATGCTACCCAGGTCTGGGTCTCAGGGGCAGTAGCCTAAGCAAAGAAGCCCGTGTTTCCCTCTTCTCAGTGCTGCATTATCACTCCACCATGGATCGCCTTATTTTAGTGGAGGGGTTTGCATGCCTGCATGATCCTAGAAGCCTCTTCTATTGTCTCCCAAAGCAAATGGGTCCTAGGTGATGGGTCAGAAAAAGAGTGATCCATGAAAAACCCCTATGGGATTTACTAATATCAGGACCCAGATACTCTTGCCTGGATCAGGGTTACCGGGGCTGTCTATCTCTCCTTCTACCTCTTTGTCTTCTCGTAATGTGTTTTATGAGGACTGTGCTGATATGCTCCAGAGAGTTTCACATATACTGCACATTTTTCCCCTCACTGACAGTGGAATCTGCGAGAAAAACCCAAGTCCAAAGTAGTAAAGCCAGCCAAAGCCCTGCTGCTGCGTCCCAAGAGCAGGGGACGCCGTCCTCAGGACACGGACTAGGACACATGCTCAGCACTGTCATCTGTTAAAACAGGCGCACGTGTTATGGAGGATTATCATTATTGCTTCTGACTTCGTTGCCATAACCACAAAGCAGCAGTTGATGTTATTAGTCAGAATGAGGGATAATGTTTGTAGGCGAAACATTAACATCTTCACTGTCATAGACCAAAAGAATCATACTGAACTAAAATAGATTTAGAATGAACAAACCCTATGTTGGGCCCTCATTTAGAACAGATCTTTTTTTTTCTTTAAATAAATACACATTTTAAGTATTTTCCTCCAGGTCCGTGTGTCTTTCTGATGCTTACATGGACTCAAATTGCGTATGTGGTTAATTCACATAAAATTGTGATTTTCTTGGAAAAACAGTTAATAAAAGATAAGGGATTATTTACAGATTGCCTGCAGGTTGAATATATATTATGTTCTGCAAAAAGTACGTTTGAATGAGCCAAATGTAAGTATTGAACTCATAAGAACTATTTTCATGACACAAAAAACAGCAGTGTTTCAGCAATAAAGAAGACACTGGATTATTTCAAAATAACACTCAACTGTAGATGAAACCGCTGATTTCTGTCACTGTATAGCCAACATCACGGGTGAATTTTCTGTAAACAAAACTGTAATAATGTTTCTCCAGGACACTTGTTTACACACAAACCACATTGTTCATCTTCAGTATAATATGCCACCATTGTGTCTGCCTATTTGAACATGAGGTGTTTGTAATAGAAGGATATGATTCACTCCACACCACTTTTATATTAATAAAATGATGGATTTATATTGGAATGATATTATTTTAATAAGCACCCACAATATATTACACCTTTCTTATCCAAAAAAGACTGTACACCACTGAAAATGCGTAGCACATTTCATGACATATGTGAAGCAGCTTTAAGCCTGTTACAATTCTGAACATACGTCACAGTATATGTTGTACTACAATTCTAGTTTGATTATCTGAAACACAGAGACACATAGAAACGTTGAACAATTACATATGGTACAGCCCATATTTATAATGAACACTACACAAGCACTGTTACCACTAGTATGTAGAAGGTGTTTCACCTTGAATAAACTCTTTTAACAGGACAGTGTTCTGTGAACATAATATCTGTGAATGCAGAGATAGCTGTAAGGGATAAAAAGCATGACTTTACAGCAGGCAACGTGGCATTTAAATGACTTCAGTGATATATAACCTCAGTCTGCTATCTTCTGATGAAGAGCAGATACATTACAAGCCTCCTTCACCCACATGTCCTCCAGTGTTTTTATAATCACTCCTTGTAATGTTTACATCCGTCCAAGGCCAATACAATGTGAAGAACCCGAGGAGCAACAGAGGAGCACTGTCAGCACACTTGTGACCTGCTCTGCACCGGCCTCTGCAGCCATGGCTGAAGACCCTGAAGCGCCTGGTGTCCCGCAGCTCGGATTGCCACCGCCACCGGGCCCTCACCGAAGAGACCCGGGCACGGAGGCGACCACTCCCGGAGGGCCGGGAAGTGGCAGGTGGATTCTCTTGCGGATGTTGGAGCAGGCGGAGGTACGGCGCTCCGCCCACCTGCTCGGCACCAAGGAGGCATCTGCCGCGTGTGACGGGACCGTGCAGGAAGCGCCGCGAATGGACAGAGTGAGTGTGGACGATCTCAAAATATCAGACCGGGAACCAGAGGGGCACCAGAGGGTCAGTTTACTGGTGGCAAATGAATGAAGGCCTTCTCCAGATGCTTATGCTAGTGTGGTGGACACCAGCAGTGTACAGCAGTAGTGGAGATAAAAAACAGTTGTACTTTGACAGATTTTTAGATTTTCCAGTTTTATATCAAGTACTGTTACAACACAAGATGGAACATCGCTGAAGACAATTCACAATAGCGTCAGAACAACTGGGTCAAAATTAATAAATGACTTCTATAAAAATGGGCTGTCAAATCTGTGGCTTAATCATTGTCCCAACATGACAAACGTGAGAAACGTGAGAAACGTGCATCCTGACTGTTCTTACTGTACTTACTGCTTCATAAAAGATTTGGTCGCAATTCTGAATGCAGTTAGCTATTACCGGACCACTGTTCAGGTCTTCATATCATCAGATCAATTCACTGTATAACATTATTCCTACACAAACTTAGTTGGCTTAAATTGATTATTGATTTGACTTTAATACCATGAAGAAGACCTACAGTTTGGTCAACGCCACAGAGAACAGGGAAAGAAAGGATGCTGTCATAACTCTACATATAAAGGTATTGCTTTACTCTGAAAAAGGATTATCTTTTCATATTTGACAAAATAATACATAATAGCACATTTCTTCTCATTTGTAGGTACCAAAATCATTTCCTCTCAAGAGAATTGGCACATTGCTGAATTTATATTCTTAAAATGTGCTGAAAACGTGCAAAACATCACAGAGAAACAAACTGCTTTTGTATGTGATTGCTGGAGCGAGATGATTGCATTATCTGAACGCACTGTAGTATTAAAAATGTTCTCATTGAAAACAAGGTCATATTTCACACTGATATTGTGGACCGTGTACTCTTACGTTATTGAGCAAGACGGCACTGTTTTACACCTCTGCTTCCCTGACTTCAGTAGGTTCGATGCACTGTGTGTTTTAAGCTCTTTAATTCATTATGTTTCTGTAATCGTATGAAATAGCATCCAATCTCCTATACTGCTGAAAAGCTATTGTGCAACCTGCTTGTATTTCTTTAACACAAAAAGGCTTATTACATAAATCACGTGTGTGAACGTTTTCACATATTGTGTGCAGGCTTGGCAGAACAAAGTAAAATGTCACTGGCTAACACAGAATTCTGCCGGTTCCGCCTCAATGCAGACGAACAATGAGCCGCTGTCTCAAGCCTAAGATACTCGGGTTTTGGAAGGTGTTCATTACTTTCTTCCTCCCACAGCAGCTCCAGGTCTCGGAACAACCACAGGAGTTCAGTGAAAAGCTCAGCAAGGCGGTCCGCCACTCGTTCCCACCGTCCTCTGCTGACAGCAGCAGCTCAGGTATCAGCCAAACCTGTTAAGCTCTCCAATCCTTTATCTGTTCCAGATCTAATTCAGTGTAATAGGAACAATAGCACCTTGGGCCTGAATTCCCCAGGGAGTACAAAGGATATAAGATGCTCTAATTTTTAAGACTGGTTCTAATAGCTGTGGTGATCTTTTTACAGTGTTCAAACAAAGAACAGTTTCTCATTCTCATGTTTCTAGGATCAGTTGGTGATTAAAATGTATTCATTTATCTCAAACCCCAGCTCTTCTTACTCACAAAAGTTTAATGTTGTGGATCTTGATCTTTAACCCTGTTGTTGCCATCTTAGTCATTTAATAGTGTTTTATGGTATGCAACACTTTTAATAAACATGCGGATGATAATATGGAAAACCTTGTGTTAATGTGATCTCACTCATTTTCCAACATACTTATGAACACATATTTGTATTCTAACATTAAACCTCATTTGGTCAAACTGGCTCTAAATCAAGAGAGCTCTGAAGGTAGGACTTCTCCTCGATACATGGAGCAGACGAACTCTAAAGGAGGAAAGGACTTCTGCATTAAGAACATACGGCAGGCTGCTTTTGGACGGAGAGAGATAGAAATGGCTGAGCAAGGTACTGTATCATGCTAGAAAAAACTATGGACATTTTAATGCATGGATTGTAATTATTTGAGCATCAATTACGTGTGTGAAGCTGCGTGTGCAGGTGTGTGCTGACGGTTCTAATATACTGTTTTGGTCCTTGGTGAAGAAATGCCAGCGTTGATGACCCTCAGAAGAGTAGCAGAGGGTGAGATGCCACTAGCTGGGGCTCAGATAGTCGGCTGCACCCACATCACAGCACACATGGCTGTAAGTGTGTCTCCTCTTCTCCTTAGGCAAGATCCATCAGTTATAGTGTCTTACTGTGAAGTGGGTTCAGAGAAAAACCCAAGTCTTACTCCTTCACTTCCTAAAGTCATCAAACCACATGGCAACAGGATTGGTGCTAACGCGTTTTACAAGCTCTGCAATAGAGTTCTGAAGAAAAGACACTATTTTGGGGAATCACATATTAAATTTGACATAGAAGTCTAATTTCAGTGTCAAACGTCCACTGTTTCTAAATCACGGTAGACAGCAGGGCATTTTACACTTAGCAGTGCTAATGCTAGCAGCTGTTCCCCAGGTGCTGATGGAGACCCTGTCCGTGCTGGGGGCCACGTGTAGATGGGCTGCCTGCAATATCTACTCTATCCAAAATGAAGTGGCTGCAGCCCTAGCAGAGGGGGGTAAGCAGAGACCGTCAGTGGTTTTTATGGTGTTTCACTGTTAAAGTGAAGGGATGTTTCCCCATACCTTACATAAGCTAGCATGCTTATGTAGATCATTTTAAACCAGTTATTGTATGCTGTAAGATGCTGGAGCTTCATTCTTGCAGAATAGGCTCAGGTTTGAACATCATCAGACAGGCAAATGTCAAATCCAGCAGGATCAAGAGTGAGTATCCAAAACTGGTGGTAAAGTAGTAAAGGAGGTACTACTATAACTGAGTGTAACTGAGTATATGTATTATACTGCACAACAAACTAGCATGACTTAACTGCACTCAGGACGTATGTGCAGCCAGTGGAGTCAAAGGTCGTTACAAAGGCAAGTGTAGCCGGAGGCTTGGTACTCATAAATACTTATTCACAGACTGGAGAACATGTTTGAAATAAATCCATCCGATTTCGGTGACCAACTGAATAACATACGTTGGATGTTTGCTTCTGAAATAATTTTCCAGAGGACATCTACACCAGAGGACATGTCCTCCATGACCAAGCAGAACATTATTTATTCTATTGACATAAATCTATTTTTGTAGAGTTTTGTAGAGTTTTGAACTTGTAGGAACGCAAGTCCAGTCAGCCCTCTTTCGCTTATCACAAAACATCATCACAGTCTAGTGAATCTCTGACATACACAATGTTGCTTTCCACGCTGTGTCCCCGAACCCTGTACGGCTTGCCCGGGCAGCGTGGGACACTTCCAGGATGTACCCCATCGCAACAGCTGAAACAAAGTGCAACAAATACAGCAAACCCACTCAGGGCTTCCATGGCCCCCCCGATGCCCCCCAGCACTAAACAGTGTCCCAGCCGAATGTCGGCAGATGGAGAGGGAATGTCGGTGAGCCTGCGGGCGTACAGCGTGATGGGAGCGATGGCCAGAGCCCCAGAACCCAAGATGAGGAGACCTCCAACAGCAGCCACCAGCCACCACAGTCTTTCCATCCAACCGTGGGCACCGAGCACCACACAGAGTCCAAGCAGGCTGACCACCAGAGACCACACCATCGTCCACTCTGCAATCACCACCACCTGGTCGGTGAAGTAGGCGTGGTCCTTGTCACTGCAGAGCAGAACCTTCTGTTGGTTTTTCATGATGGGCCGACAGATGGCCCATATCCCCTGCTGTAAAACCACATCGGGGGACTCTCCCGTGATGTTGCGAAGAGTGCGCCAGTTTGGTGACACCGTGCTTATCATGGTCAAGATCCATCCGACAAGCATCAGGACCACTCCAGACATCAAGACACCTGGAGCCTGCATCCCGGACTACTGAGTGTGTGAAGGCGCCTTTTGACGATTAAATGTGAAAGTACTGTGGGGTAGTTTTAAAAGAAGCAGTGGTCCAGAGACTCAGTAGAATAGAGGGTGTGTCTTCCTTCCACTGACGGCAAGGCATGTGTAGCCTATTCAACAAACATCAATACTCTCTTATTTCGGTGGTATTATGTTACAGTCCTCAGGAGCTTATAAGGAGGTGCACCTTAGAAGCAGAGATTTCAGAGCAGTGAATACCCATGACAACCTTTTCTTAAGCTATGACATTTTAATTAAAAAAGTGGTCTTCAGTACACTAAAAAATATGATAACTGTCACAGTTCAGTTGTTATCCAGCCAGAGAGACACACCTACACAAACACATTTCACACTCCAATCTTTACTATTTTTATATTTTAATATTTACTGCACACACACTGCATTTCGTCTCTGTATCCAGAAGAAGCCTTTCTCATCTTACCAAAGCGACTTACAAAAGTGCTTTGTCATCTACTCATAGAATGTATTCTAGCCAGTGCAGTAGGTTAAAGCCAAAGATGTACAAGAATAAACACAAAGATAGTACTACAAGTAAAAATAAAAAGTACTATATCAAATGACAATAACAAACTAAACAAAATACAAACAAAACTAAACAGTAAGTGATAAAAATGTTCAGTTAATTAATAGCAATGCAAAATTTCCCTGGATGCAGGATTAGTAGTAATTAAATACTCCACCACTAGACTCAAGACAACCAGTGGGGGTTCTTTGGACCTGCAATCCAGGACAGAGAACAATCTTGATGCTTGTCTTCCTTGTGACTTGTTGGGGGTCTCAGCCATATTTGAGGGTGAAAGTACCCAAAGTATGGACCATCTGCTCAGGTGTGTGCAGGTTGTCTCTGGGAGAGCTAACAAGGCATATTTGCGAAGGGACTGAAGACAAAACTCCAGGCAAAGTTAGCCTGCAGGCCACAGGCCAGCTCTCAATGAGATTGTCCACCTGACCATCACATAAGATTACCTCCTGAAGGAGAAAACCGCTCCCTTTGACGCCGGTCTCCCCACGGATTGTCCTCGCCAGTGCAAGAAGAACCCATTGCACCTGATCATGAAGCTGATAATAGAGATTCATTGTTTAAGCCCTGGTTGACTGGGGAATAACGGACAACCTGATGTACCAGGACTTTGCACAGAAGCGTCAGGGCAATACTCTGGCAGTGAAAGCATTAGCCGGAGGTCCTGTGGGTAAAGGCCACCTCACCCTTCACAACCCTTGCATACAATCTAGTGCCCTTCACACCAAAATCTAGTGCCCTTCACACCGAAAGTATCTCCTCTTTTTTGTTTCGCTGCCCATCACATCCCATCTGCCCTGGCTGTATATCCACAAACCCCAGTTCCCCTGATCTGAGAAAGAAATCACAGCGTAGTCAGCCCACCCTGGTACAAACACTGGGACTGTGGCCAGGCCCCTCATGCCCCCGTCAGAGAGACCAGACGCCCACAGCAGCGTTTCCATCCTGCTCCTTACCAACATTCACCCCCGTTTTTGAAGTTACAAAAAGGAAAATCAAGTGTTTAAAAATTAGGCTCTTTGTTAAAAATAAAAGGACGGTGCCCTGGGGCCTTGCGGAGATTAACAGACTTTAGGATTAGAGAAGGTGACGAGTGGTAGACCACCTCCCAGTCACTGTGAATACTTGACTAGTCTACAGCACTCTCAGTATTTCAGGAGTTCATCTACAAGGTCTTAATGGAGCTCCTAAATCAAGCCATCATCACCATCTTGATCCATTCATCTTCCATAGACCAGCAAAATCCAGTCAAAGATACAAAAACAGACTAAAAACCACAAGTAGGTATCAAACACAAGTGGCAGAAATGGAAACAGTTTAGTGAGGCTTACTGAACGTAGGACAATACCTCACACTGAGCTGTGGGCTGAGTGACACTAAATAGACAGACTGATGGGGAATTTAAAATAGATGAGACCGTAACCATGGAGATAGTCTAGAATTCCGTAGAGGTGGCCCTCTGGTGGCCAGAAGGGGAGGTGACACCCCTGTCCCCCGAACGCCGTCCTGATTAAGCAGCCCACAAGAGAGTTTCTCCAGGGCTCCTTATGTCACCTCTGTGCCCCGAAGAAGCTTGGCTCATGTCACTGAGAAACAGTCTCAGGGCTCATGCCTGCTACGTTTTCCTCGTTTTGTTTGTTTATCCAAATCCCAATAAGGTCGTTCTCTGAGGTGGGCATTCCAGGTTCAGAAAGTAAAAGTCCTCACCAAGATTTTGCTCAGGCTTCTTGGATTGTGCTGATTCCACTCATTTTACCTTGCTGGCACTAACTAGAAAATCCAGCAAGCTTGAGTAAAATCTTGGGAAGGAGTTTTACTTTCTGAACCTGGAATGTCGACATCTGGTCATGTGACTCGAAATATTAAGACAAGGTAAAGCAAAAGAATGAGAAACACGTTTTTACAGCGTACAGTGTCTGAGTTTAGGTCGCAGTGGTTCTACGCAGGATGACTTAGATACAAGCAGCGTCTGGCTTCAGTGTTTACAGATGAATGTGTGGGGTCAGCATTAATCAACAAAGAAAATGACTGAGAAATAAAACTAACCATATTCTAATGATTTGCACTGAATTTAATCAGTCAGGTTTGTATAGTCTTGACAGTAGATGTTCAAAATTTCTTTCTCTCTGTATGTAAATAATACATTTTAAGTTTCTTGGTACTGGTTGTCATAAAGAGAAATGGAAAAATAGCACTCAACAAATTGGTTTGAAGAGATAGAAGCTTCACAGTTGGTGAGGCAAACATACAACATAGCTGCTGTAGGGCTACATGTGTGGGTTATTATAGCACTATAGCACTGGAATGGAGGTAATATGTCAATAAATACAGTGATACAATTGTGTGTGTGTGTGTGTGTGTGTGTGTGTGTGTGTGTGTGTGTGTGTGTGTGTGTGTGTGTGTGTGTGTGTGTGTGTGTGCAATAGGTGTCCCAGTGTTTGCATGGAAAGAAGAGTCTGAGGATGATTACTTCTGGTGTATAGATAACTGTGTTAATGTAGAAGGCTGGGAACCGAACATGGTAACACCCCATTAATACTCCTCTCTGAAACATACAGTGAAGGAATCAGAACCAGTATCAGTGTTGATACCAGTATCAGAACCAGTATCAGTGTTGTTTTAGACATTACCCTTAGCTCTTCTGCACTGTATTCAAAATTATACAGTCGTTCCTGCTAGATAATCTGCAATGAGAAAAGTATGTGGTTTGAAGTTTCAAACAGCCTATGGCTAAAAGGTTCTGCTACAAGCCGATGCCTGTGTGTGTCTGCTGAAGGTCTCCTGTCCCCTGTCATCTCCAGATTCTAGATGATGGAGGAGATATGACGCATTGGATCTGTAAGAAATATCCCCACCTCTTGAAGAACATCAAGGGAATTGTTGAAGAAAGTGTCAGTGGCATTCACAGGTGTTTCTTTTAGATTCCTGAATTACAGATAACAAATCCTGTCTTTTAAAAACACGGGCATCTCAGGGGTCTGGAGAAGTTTGAGAGTATTTTAAGCAGTGTGCAGTAACTTGATGTTGTATTTGTATTTTTGCAGGTTATATCAGTTGTATAAGACTGGGAGGCTCTGTGGCCCAGCTATAAATGTCAACGAGTCGGTCATAAAGCAGAAGTTTGACAACTTTTACTGCTGCAAGGAGTCTGTACTGGATGCGTAAGTCTCCCATGATTCCTGTCACTGTCCTCCTACACAAGTTCTCGTGTCTCACGCACTGATACACACTCCCTAAGGGCTTCACAATAGCCCAGCCCAGTTAGATCAGGTGTGGAAGGAAACACAACATGGCACAGTGCATGATGGGAGCCTGAGAACTTCTTGATCTGTTTGTTTGTGGGGGTTGATATTTCATTTGACCATCATATGTAGCCCTGGACGTGCGTGGCATAATTGTTGTCTTTCCTCTCGTCTCTCTTGCACATTTATCAGTCTGAAGAGGACCACTGATGTTATTTTGGCAGGGAAGCAGGTGGTTGTCTGTGGATATGGAGAGGTAGAGTAACCACAGTCTCATTATGATCTGCCCTCTACAGTCACGTACAGGACAGTGAAAAGCCAGCCAGAAATCCTCCCAGAATAACTTTGAAAGGGTCATCTTGTCTCACTCTGGAGAGTTTTATATTGTGATAATAGCTGGTTGGCTGAACATTATTCTGCTTATCACACAGCTCATTAGCAAAAAATAAAAACAATAACCACTAAATAATTTTTTTTTATTAGCAAATTTAAGAAAAGCTAGCTATATAACTACAGTTGACCAGCAGTATCCTGCTGTATACTTCAATTCAGAGTTCTGAAGTTCTGAAAATCTGATTGACCAGTCAGAATCAAGTATTTTACATAAATGTGTGTGTGTGTTGTGTGTGTACACATGTGTAGGTGGGGAAGGGGTGCTGTGCTGCGCTGAAGGGGATGAGGGCTATCGTGTGTGTGACAGAGGTCGATCCCATTTGTGCTCTCCAGGCCTGGTAATACACGTCATTCTGTTTGACTAAGAAAGTGGTATGATGTGGTATTTTAATCTCTCTGCTGTAAATGTGTGTGCCAGCACAGATATCACCTCTGCTTATCTTTATTAGCATGGACGGTTGTCGAGTGGTCAAACTGGATGAGATTATCAGCACGGTGGATGTCATCGTCACCTGCACAGGTAAGTTATGCTTTGTTAAATTCTAATTTATATAAATTTGACAGATCATTTTCAGTGATAAATGTCAAGTGCCCCATTTATTTGCATCAACTTTAATCACCTCATGTGCTGCTGTGCTCGTGTATTTTTAGGAAATAAAAATGTGGTCTTGCGGGAACACATGGAGCTTGTGAAGAATGGCTGTATCGTATGCAACATGGGACACTCCAACACAGAAATTGATGTGGTAAGATCAAAGTCCAGAGGTAGGGCTCACAGTCTTATGGCTATGAATGGCACGGTGTATCAGCCTAGTGACAAGGGGAAATACCTGACTCTAGAGGGCAAAATTGGCTGACCAACGATAATGAATAGCGGCTGTGCTGATTGTCCAGCTGGTCACAGATCAGTGCAGACACGCTGAGACGCTGGATCGCTTGCATGTGCGCTCTGTTCTCAGGCCAGTTTGACAACACCAGAGCTGACTTGGCGCCATGTGAGAGCCCATGTGGACCACGTAGTCTGGCCAGATGGCAAGACCGTCGTGCTGTTGGCAGAGGTGAGAGCGTGCAGTCCACAAATCAATACAGACAAATAAACACAGGAAGCAAGAGTAAACACAGGCAAACATCTGTTTGATTTCTCATTGATGATAGCGAAATAGGATTTGATGGTTTGAAATGCCTGGAAATGTCAGCTTGCATGTGGCACAACTGTGACGTTAATTATTTAAGGGTCGCCTCCTTAATCTGAGCTGTTCCACTGTACCTGTTTACGTGCTGTCCATCACGGCCACAACCCAGGTGTGTATGTACCGGCTACTAAGGAAATTACAGTATATCCCTTAAACTTTACTTATTGCACAGATCAGACACACCTTAGAATTTGAATGACACTGTAAAAAACAGAGCAAACACAGGGAGTATTCATGAGATCTGTGTCTATATTTAGGCACTGGCATTGATTGAGCTGTTTAACGCACCTGAAGGGCGTTACAAACAAGACATTTATTTGTATCCCAAGAAAATGGGTAAGGTTTGCAGAAGAGTCATGTCCATCCATATCTTTGTTAAGACTGGCAAATGCTTGTGTAGCAGTAGAAAGATCTCAGTGACGTATGATGCGCTTGCAGACGAGTATGTGTCAGTTCTGCACCTGCACAGTTTCGACGCCCACCTGACTGAGCTCACAGATGAACAGGCTAAATATATGGCCATCAGCAAGAACGGACCCTTCAAGCCAAGTTATTACAGGTAAACAGATTTTTCTTCATACCCTTGCACTTTCATGCAGCCATGCAGGCATACACACACGCATGCACACACGCACACACACACACGCGCGCACACACACACACACGCACACACACACACACACACACACACACACACACACACACACACAACACATTTTTCATTACTTTTGCAATTTTTGACAGGTACTAAAGATGTGCCCACACATCACTATGGAGGAAAAGATCAAGTGGGGACAGATTTCATAAATCTTGGATCTGGATTTTGATGGACTTAGTCTAAAACTGCTGTGTGTGTGTATTGTCCTTCCAACCAAGACTTTCACTCTACTAGTAGTATCTCATATAACTTATAGATGTGCGATGCCAATGACGAAACTGCATCCATTTTGCGATAGCTTGTCTTTAAGTACAAACTGCCTGAACTGTTCTTACCTATGGTTATTTTGAACTGATACTGAACTTACGATTACATGTTTAACAAACTTACTTCCTTCAACAAACATAAACCAAAACTAATTGCAATATTTCTGTTGAAAAAAGTTGAAATCTAACAATGTATTTAAATCTGAAAACTGTGTTCTGATTATTTGTTGATTTTTTTTGTTTTTGTTATTTCTTGTATCTATTGTACTGTCTAGAAAATGAAAAAATACACAAATGCAAAACAGCACCAAACTGTCGGTTTTTCTTTCTTTCATTACGTAAAAGTATGAAAACAATGTAGAAATGTAGAAATGTAGAAAACAATAAATCATGCTCTAGAATCAATTGCAAGGTAATATGGGTAATGAATCCATGCAGCAGCCTTCTTAAATCTTATTCTATGGATTTGCCTGGACCAATCTCCCAGCATGCACCACTATTCCAGGACTCCAGGGTGCAGCATTGTCTCATCCAGCCTCAAGCTTCAGACACATTCTGTGATGCCCATAGCTGCTCTGTGCTCTTGTCTGACTTATGCTGCCTGTAGTCTCCTTGGAGTATGTCCAACAGGTGTGCTGGATGGGTGCCCCGTAACGGCCTTTCACAGACTCACAGGACCCGACAAAGCAGCCAATCAGAGCCAGTCTGTCGCGTCTCGCTGTGTCTTCCTGAAGTGAGGGAGGTGCTCTATAGTGCCAGTATGGAGAACTTGCTTTTGGGAGGCCGAGGAAAGTACGACCTTGCTGATCAGACCAATAAATGACTTGTTGCTGTTTTTGGGTTGTGTGAAGGGTGACAGTCTTTTCTACGGAGAAAAAAAAAACCGTTGAGGTCTGAGCTGTTGAGGTTTTGTCTGTGAGTCACTGGCGCATCTCTCCTTCCATCCCCTTTTTTGTCTCGCCTCTGTTTTCTTCTCGGTGTTCCTGACCTGAACTGGTTCATCCATTCCTCCACTATACGATGACCCAGTTTGTTCTTCTCATTCAGACACAGGCTGCTGCGCTGTGCGACGTGTATATAATCATTGTGGAACTGTGGGAGTGCTTGGTCAGAATGTCTCCTTGAGAAAAGACTCTGTGAGGTTTCTGAGACCTTGTCAGAAGAGAGTACAAAGAAGACAGCACCTCACAACAATGCTACTGGTTATATCAGGCAGCACCAGAAACCCACATGTTACTGCTGACAATATACTTGGTGTGTTTGGAAGTTCCCCTTGAGCCTCAGCTGCATAGCTGAAGTCGTTTTCAAACTCTATTTATAGCGTTGGCTCCTCGTTGTAATGTCAAGCGTAACCTGACTCCATCTGTTAACTCACAGCATGTTTCGTGTCAGCTGTTGACCACACAGCACGGCACCTCTCACTTCATCCTGCACGGCCTGATGGAACCTGTGGCAGGGGATCCGGAGACACCCGGTGAGGATGGCTTCGGCCTTCTGACTCTGCCGGGGTCTTGCCCATGGGAAGACGATGATGAGCCTCTCTGTCTGGGGGGCATAAAACCCAAATCCTCCCCCGTCCCAAGGCGCCGAAACTCGGAGACGTCCTGCTCTGACGATGACTCCCAACCACCACCCTCCAGCAGCCGCAGGGTGTCCTTTGCAGACGCGTTCGGCCTCAGCCTGGTCTCGGTCAAGCAGTTTGATTCGTGGGCCATCTGCGGCTCCAAGGACCCACTGGAGAGAGACCTGGGCAAGGAGAAGGATCACTTTCTGACTCTGCTCTTCACTCCTCCACAGACGCTTGAGGAGCTACTCTGGAGGGTCCGTGAGCAGAAACTGGAACTCGAAAGTCTGGAGCTTCTTCCTGGGACGACCACTTTAAAAGGGATCGTTCGCGTGCTGAATCTGTGTTTTGATAAGCTGGTTTTCATCCGTATGTCTTTGGACCGCTGGAACAGTCACTTTGACCTGCTAGCAGAGTATGTTCCCTGCTTAAGCGATGGAGATACTGACTCTTTCTCCTTCAAGTTAACACTGGTACCCCCATTTGGGAGGCAAGGAGTCAGAGTGGACTTTTGTCTTCGCTATGACACGCCTTTGGGAAGCTTCTGGGCTAACAATAATGGACAGAACTATGTTTTGCTCTGCTGCGAAAAGGAAAAAGAGCAAGATGAGGATGATGGTAAATACAAAAGAAAAAGCTGCCTGAAATCAACCAGGTGAGGGCGCAAATAAGCAACTCACGTTGTTTAAGCATTTAACAGTAAAATGTTAGTAATGGTTGTCCTTTTTTCTTTGTATTTTAATATGTTTCCTAAAATGTTATCCAGTCAAATATCAAGTATATTTGTGGTAGAATAATTCTTGTCAGGATTTTTTTTGTCTACTCCAATGTACCATATAGTTCAGAAACTCATTCTAAAATACTTTTCCAAAGCTGGTAAGTTTTAGCAAGCAGCTGTTATAATTTTTTTATATTTTTTTTACTTTGTTATATTTTATTGCTGGTGCTATATCTTAAACATTTTTTATTTTATTTGTTTCAGCCTTGGCAGTTCCTTTGAGACTAGTACCTCAAATACAGATGGCATTCCAGGTAACATTTTCAATCAACTGCTTACTGAGTCTTTTTACTGATTGATATAAATACATTATGATGTCATATATCTTTTTTCAGAAATAACCCTAAACTGTGGGATGGCTCTTATTACTGAACCAGTCCAGAAAGAGAAAATACAAGATGATTGCATGACACTCCAGGTTAGTGCCCTTCTCACTACAGACTTCACATATAATATTATTTATACTTTGAACACTAGTTGGTCATTTTGTTGCTTGACCTTATCATAAGGATCACTCTGATGTGACAATGTTTCGTTTATCAATAAAGGTAAAATGAGGATAAGGATAATGTATAATAAGTAAATGATAATGCTGGTATTTTATTTGTGGCATCTTGTACAGGTGTGCTCTGACACTGAGAGACTGCACTTCACTACACATTTTCATACGACTGCTTAGGTTAAGCTCTGACAGGACTTGACTCGTGTGACATTAGCTTAAACCTGAGACATACACATAGCAAGGGAAGGTGGAAATATGCACCCATAGCTGCTTTACTTTGAGGTCATCTATTTGTATGCTAACACACAGACCTTGACGTATGTGCTAAAGGCCCCAGTCATAAAATCATTAAATACAGACATGTGACACAGTATCCAGAAACAATGTAAAACACAAGGCACATATTTTCCTAAAGTATATAACTGATGTACAGTTTAAGAAAACCAGGTGGTAATTAAATCCCAGTTCTCTGTTATCAGGAGGAAAACAGCAGAAACCGCAATAAGAGAACCAAGAGAAGAGCGGAACGACTAGCAAAGGTGCAGCAGTACTTTGCTGAACGAGACGACACAGACCTTGAGCAGACAGAGGTAACCACAGGTGAAGGAGCCACAATGACAAACGCTGGTGAAGGGAGCCCAGCAAAAGGGGAGGAGTCGTCAAACGCTTCAACACCAGAAGCAAATGCAGCAAGAGAGATGGAGGATGGAGTCTCATCTGTACCGGCTACACCCATGACGCTTGAAGGACAGGAGGAAAGCACCTCAGGTTCTGTGGACACTGACAACAAGCAGGTTCCTGTTTTCCCAATTCAAATTCTGGACGTGGTGAATATTCCAGTAGGGCACCCAGAACTAACTGCAGCCATATCTCAGACTAACCAGTCCCCCACAGATTCTGTAAACAATCATGCAGTCATGGAAAGTTCTGTCTCACAAGCCCTGGACTGCAGCCAAGATAAACACACACTTACTAGCCAAACTGTGTCAGTCACACAGAACCTTCCCAGTTCTGACATATCTGTTAGTAAATGTGTGGAAAAAGCATGGGAATGTTTTGAAAAATGTGCTGTGGAAAGGAATGGGAGTGGAGAGGACACAAGGACAGGGGAGGACACAAACACAGGTGGAGGCAAAGACGTCCATGAGGACAATGTCACCTTAGAAAATAACCCAGCAGTTCAGTCATTTGGTCAGACCTTCACCTTTGAAACAGTAGTGGCCCCGTTTTACCATCAGGTATTTGAAAGAATCGAAACTGTGAGAAGAGACCTAATGAACAAAGGCGTCCAAGCTCACGGTCCAGCTGGGAATTTGGAGAATGGGAGTCTGATGGGGTTCACATACCACAGTTCTCCCAGGAGACCACATCAGGACACGAGGCCAAATGTACGTATGTCTGAAAAACATGTGGTTAGTGATGATTATCATGGGGCCTGCAAAGAACCATTTCCACAGGATTTGCTCAATGCCACGAACACTGCTAACAAACCCTTATTTGATCCAAGTCTTACAAACAAATTCACTGCAGAGATGGAAGATGCACATAACGTACCTTCAACTGATATGACAGGGGACCCACGTGATGCTAATATGTCCGAATTAAAAATACCGCAAACGGTTACACACACAAATGAAGGACTGCTGTTACAGCAAGAACACCCACCAAATAGCACACCACCTTCCTGGGAAGAACAGACATATGTTCTACAAACAGTACTTCAGAAGGACAGCACTTCAGAAGATTTTGAATATTCACTCCCCGATATGTTTGTCCAGAGAGAGTATTCATCAGAGAACTCACAACAGGAGCCCAAACCTGTAGACTGTGTGACTTTAACTGCACAACCTGACTTAGATAGTACAACTACCAAGACATCGCTTTCTACAATTTCCGAAAACCTGGCTGTAATAGGCGGATCAATCAGCCAGACATCGTTAGAAACAAGGTTTAGCACTGACATTGCTAAAGTAGACAACATACACCAGAAAGCCACGGCACTTACGCAAGCCCAAGGTGAAGGGGACACTCAGACCCTTGAGGGACTCGAGTTCACCAAAAGCACGATGCCTCTGCAGCACAGCAGCCAGCTCCAGGAGGACGGCGGTGTGTCCACGCCTCATCCGCTATTGCTTCTTGAACATGCTTCCTCACACATGGTGCCTGACTTTGGCCAATGTGATGCCACACCATTATTCCAGAATGTGATTTCAGAGGCCTCCATCCACACCCAAACTCCAGCTGCCACTGCACATGCCCAAAACCAAATCACAGAGGGTGCGAATCAGACCGAGCAATCAGACAACATGCAATCCTATACTAATGATGATTCACATCGTGTCTGCAGGGATTTGGAATCAGATGTCAGAAATGCTGAAATTGATTGTGAAAGAAAGAACGCTGAGATAAGTTTCCATTCTACCACTAGTGAGACAGAAAAGTCACACATAAACCCAGAAAAGACAACCACACATGTGATATTACTAAACCCACAGCATATTAGCCACATTAATGAAAATAAAGAACATGGAGTCTTAGAGACTGACTTCTCTCCACGGGTGATGGGTTTCATTGGACCTTTAGATGAAGACAAAGCATTATTAATAGTTAATAACAATGACAATGCAGAGGGCAGCTCGACAGCAAAAGCATGTGATATGTATGAAGACAATGAACAAGTAATGTTACTGAAAGATCATCACTCAATGCAACTTCTAAAGGAGACACAGGAAGCATCAGTGGTAGAAAACCAGGAGGAGGAGGAGGAGGAGAAAGCAGAAGAAGAAGAAGCAGAAGAAGAAGGAGGAGGCAAAGAGCAGCAAGAACCACAGGAACAATATGATGCAGAAGAGGAAAAACGTCAAGAAAATTCAGAAAAAAATGAACATGAACAAAGAGAACATCACGAAAAGGATCAACAAGAAAATCATGAAGAAATACAATTATGTAATGATGACAAATATGAAGATGAGTTACAGTATATTGATGATGATGAGGCAGAGGAAATAAAGATAGAAAAAAATACAGGCCAAAATATAGAAGAACAGGAGAATGATGATCACGATTCTCTTGAAGTAGAGACTGACGAGCAGAATACAGTCAGTGAAGTCAGATCTGTGGTTGTAGTAGAAAGCCACACGAATGTGAGGGAGGAACATCAAAGTGAATACAGTACTTTGGAGCAGAGGTCTGATGAGCCAATGGGTGGGAGGTGTTCCATTAGCGGAATAGAAGATATCTCCTGGAAAACGGATTCATCACAGCAAACTTCATCACAAAACCATAACACAACATGTAGCGGCAAAATCATGTTGTTAGAAAACAGTTTAGATTCCACTAAATTAATCAACAGAGAAAGACAGTTACCCTGTCAAACAGACAAACACCAATCTGAAGAAGGTGAGGTGGATCTACTGCTTGAGATTGAGGACATGAAGAAGCAAGAGAAAACCGCCTTAAATGAGCAGAGTGAAAACAATGATGACAGTGCATCCACAGAATCGTTGACAGATGATGAAATGGACCTGTATCTACACAGTCTGAAGAACACACAGCAGTCAGTATTTAGGGATTGCATGTCCAGCTATAGCAAGAGATCCTCCATTAGCAGAACCAGAACAATGCCCTCACCCATGCCTTCCATTTCAGAGTCTGTGGATGAAGATCAGTCGAATGCCTCTTTGGAAGATCTGACAAGTGAGGAAATGATGCAGCTCGAGAGGGCCATATGGCCTCTAATGTATGAAGAAGATAAGGTTATTGGACCAAATGTGCTGTGGTGGAGAGAGTTCTTCTCCTCGAACAACATGTCAAAAATGTTTGGTTACAGTATCTTGTTTTTCTTGTTTTTATTAATAGCATATTATTGTGACTTCATTGCATGTTTTGGGCTCTACTTTCTTGCTTTGTATTGGCTTTACTTTCAAAGAGAAAATGAACACTTGAAAGACAAATGATCTGAAAGATAATTTTGAGACAAAATGGAAATTCTACATAAATATATGATTTTATCATTAATATATACAAATACACAGTTGGTTTAGCTGCCCCACTTCAGCACAGGTTATACAGGTTATGCTTACTATGAAGGCTATGCTTCATTTAGCTACAATGAGGTGCATTATGTGTTAGCAAACCATAAGACCACTATAAACAATGGGTTAAATTAGAGGATTCCAAACAGCAAACATTCAGTACTCAGACAGGCTGAAAAGCTGCTGCAACCCAACTTTGGCGTGGAAAGGTCTCTACAAGATAATGAAGTACAAGGTGAGGAGAACTCTTCCTGAACAACCACCAACTCACCGAGTTCTACTGCAGGTTCAAAAGTAGAAGTAACCACACCCTGCCCTCCTCCCCCACACTACCGCTCTCATCTCCATCTCCTGCTCTCACATCCAATGAGCATTAACAGGTTTTCAGGAGACAAAAAAAGAGTAAAGCTACAGGTCCAGATTGTTTCTCACCTTCTACCCTAAAACGACTCTGATCAGATAGCACAACGTTTCATATATATCTTCAGCAAATCACTGGAACTCTATTAATTTCCATCATGCTTCAAGTCTTCTGCTATCATGCCAGTTACGAAGTAAAACATAAATTACAGGACTAAATACAGACCAGTTTGCCCTGACTACTGTGGAAAGAATTATGAATGTCTTTACAAACCTGGTCATAGCCTGCATGAAGGATATTACAGACTCTCTACTGGATCCTCTGCAGTTTGCACAGAGAGCAGAGAGACAGTGACAGACGCAGTCTTGCCCTGCACACCGTGATAAAGCATGTGGACAGTCCCGTTTGTGAGATTTGTGGATGTGATGTGTGCTTTGTATTTGTGGGCTTTAAAATTATTTCATGGGCACCTTTCTGTCACTCAAGGACACCTTACAAACGTAAGCAATAGACAATCTTAAAACAGGTGGATAAGACATCGCAATTGAGTCAGTCAGATGGAGATGGCAATCTTACACAGGTGGGTTTTGAGTGTGGACTTGCATTGTGGGAGTGAGTTTATATTCCTTATGTCGGGCGGCGAAGAACTCCAGAGCTGGGGAGCTCTGACTGGCGCAGCTGTCTCACGTCCCAATAGGTCATGGATTTCCTGACAAACAGGAGGCATAAAGTATGATTAGGAAAGCACACATCAGACACCCAAATACAGTAGTGGAGTACCACAAGGCTGTGTCTTCTCACCTCTTCACTTCAGTGTATACACCACTGACTGCATCTCTAAGGAACAACCACTGATTGTGATTATTGGGTCATTCCTCTAGGACAACAGCAGGGTCAGGAAGTGCCCTGGTAAGATCACAGCTGTCCTCTCTCACCCTGGACATCTCACATCAAGGCCATCAAAACCAGCACAAGCAGACCTACATACAGCTTCTTCCCCAAGCTGTTAACACCCATGAACTGCTGTTATCACCTAGAACTCTCTCTTAGAACCTCAGCACTGTAGTCCAAGATGTGGCTTTACAACCTCTGCACAGTAACGCATCTCTGCACTATAAAACTGTAAAAATGTAATATCTTATATATTGTTCTATTCATTTTTATTCTTTGTTTCATTCTTCCTTAGTTACATGTCACATTTCTATAAGCAATAACCAAAACAAAATTCTCATATGTGTAACATACTTGGTGAAATAAAACATTTATTATTCTGATTCTGAAAGATTACGTGACTGGTTACTACAAAGGCAAATTTAACTATGCCACAACATCTACCGATTTTAATATAATACTTACATTACTCTTAATAAAGCTATTACTTATTACCAGAGGTGTTTTGATTAACATACATAAATATTAACATACAGTAATTATACAATTTTGTGTGTAAAAGCTCATTTATAAATGATTGACTAAGACATATCAATTGGTTATTCTTTATTTAAAATCCCAAGGTCAGAGAGGAAGAGTGTTGCTATCTTATTTTTCTGGTTAGGATGACTCCTATTCTTGTAATATCCAAGTTAATAATAATCTTTCCAATAATGGCATAGCCTCACTAACAACCCCATGCCATGTCCTAAAAATGGCCAGCTGGATATAATAGTGTTTGTTGAAAATCCATCTGAGGGTCAACAAATCAACTCTGAAGTTGAGATTTAAACTGTCTTTTTTAAAGAATTACATGATGAAATTTAATTATGAATTAATTATTATTTAATTAGCAATTTCGGCTTTTATTTTGACATTTATTATGTGTGGAAATAGATACTCAAAACAGTCTTTACAACTATTTGGATGTGCATTTGCTTGATGCACAAGTCATAATTTTCATACTTTTCATCATTCTTAAAACTAGTACTAGTGGTTATGATCTTTTCCCATCCAATTATAACATTATATCAGAATATCTTTTGTGTTGAAAATGTTGGCACAGATAGTTCTGTAGATACAGGTATCTATCACTGAACATATCTCTATATTAGTAGTAGTAGATAGATATGACATGATAAACTACATTGAAATATGTTTGAGTATATTCTAAAGATATAATTTCACTGTATATCTTTGGTGACTGTTTCTTTTTTCTGGTCATACTTTGTTGTGTAAGTCGTTTTATCTGGCAAGTTGTTGTTTGAAGAATTTTCTTATCAAGGGATCAGTCTATACACGTATAAACAAAATAAAGTCATGAAAGAGGCCTCCATTCATGAATACTGTCTTTCCACAACATTTATAGGCATGGCCAAGGGTGGCTGTGTAGATCTGGCTGGGTCAAATTCTTGTTGAGATTACGGGCTGTGGTCTTTTACTGATTGTATTGACAAGCCATATTGTCCATTTTTGAAGTTTGCAAACATTTGACATCACCAAAGTACTTTTTAATAGCATGCTTTGATGTGATCAGCTAATGGTGTCCAGTACATTTATGACCTTTAGCACGAAAATTGTTGTGAAGAGTTTGGGCAGCTGTGCTCACCCACCAGAGAGGTTCTCAGAAATATCATGAGGATTAACAATGAATGACAAGCTCGATGACATTTCAGAGTCTAAAGAAAAACACAGTAGGACAGGAGCCCATGTATGTGTATACTAGTTAGTCTCAAAAATGCTTCATTATTGTGGTCCATGACTTCTCACTTATGGAGTCTGTTTTACTTTCATCGATGACAAACTTCAAGCACATATAAAATCTAGTTATGTTAACTTGCTTTGAATAGGAATTATTTGTGTTGTGAGAGGAATTTGAATTATTTGTGTCCTTTCATGAGGATGTGTTTCCTAGAGCCCAACAGTGTATTCTGTATTATTTAAAATCAGTTTAAAATTTAAATTCAATAGTAGCTTTGTGCTATGAGGAACTAAGCAGAAAAGTGAACTTCACCTATATTTAGCCTATATGAAGAAAGTAATGCACAGCTGACACAGTGTCATTTCACCTTTCAGTTGTCTAGGCCATACAATGTCACCAGCGCAGTAAACCGGTGTCTATTTATTGATTTGTTTTTTCTTTCAGTGGTTACTTCCATGAGTATTGCTTTATTCTACACTTTATTATTAATAAATGACATGTGCATTTTCATCCCTCTGAAAGACATATAGGAGAAAACGGTAGTATTGTATGGTGTCATAAACCAGTGTCAAACACTGAACCACTTTTCATTTTATTGAATGTCCAGTTACCGTAGTCTTTATTCTAGACCATAAGGGGTCTTGGTTTATTGTGGACTTGGTCCTGGTCCATTGTGGTTTATCGGTTTTGCCTCCGTCAGACCTGCAGGCGTAGGCAGACACAGGCGTGCTGCGCTGTGTTGGCTGGCGGACCCGGCGCGCCGGTAGCACCTGAACAGCAGCGCTATGGATTTACACAACGACGCCCCGACAGACGTCGAGCAAGAGGTGTTTTGCCCCGAAGTCCCAGGAGAATGTCTGTGCGCGCAAAAAGAACAAGAAAAACTGTCGGGCGTCGTGAAAAGAGTCCATCGCAAACTTCGAAGGAAATACATTGAGGGTGAGTTATGTAGTTAGCCGCTCAGCTAGCCCGCTAGCCCACATAGCGAGGTAGCTGGATTACGAATTACCGAGACATCCAAAAGTACAAAAAGTTATTTTCTAGACAAGATATACGTATTGCCGCTTCTGTCATGTTCGTTCAGGCATTGCTGTTGCAACGACGTCGTGTCACATAAAAAGTGGGTCCTTGTCGAAAGCTAGCTAGCAAACTATGCTAAGCTAGCTATCTAGGCTAAGCTAACTAAGTTACATTTACATTTAGGTTAAGCTAAGCTAACTAGGCTAAGCTAACTAGGTTCAGCTAAGCTAACCAAGTTACATTTAGGTTAAGCTAAGCTAACTATGCTAAGCTAACTAGGTTCAGCTAAGCTAACCAAGTTACATTTACATTTAGGTTAAGCTAAGCTAACTATGCTAGGCTAACTAGGTTAAGCTAAGCTAACTAGCGCCTGCTGTCACTTCGTCAGTTGGGCTAATGCGACGTTGGCTGTGTTAACTTGGGGCTCGCAGGGGTGGCTGAGGTGTCCAGGTAGTTTGGTTGATTCATATTTTGCAGGACTGCTTCTGTTTTTGAACTTGAACATTTTAAAATCCCAATCTTACAATGAAATCACACTTGTAGATGCGTTTTATTTTAAAAAGAAAGACAGTCTGCTGTGTTTTCATTAAAATCTCTGCAACAGTTTGTACCAAATTGCGTTAAAAAATCTTTGAGATTGCGTACATTTCAGATTTTATTTCGAGTTTTATTTCGAACAGAATAAAGTCACTAAAATTGGCTTTACTGAACGTACTGTAACTGTTTAGACAACTGAAAAAACGGGATTAGCTGGTTAGTTATCTGATCCAGCTAAAGTTAGTTATAATTCGGAATAATGACTGTGCAGTACAGTGTGGTGTGGTACATTTTCCAGTGTCTAAGTTTGCAGTTTTCCAGGTGGGCAGTAAAACGTGTTTTTTTATTTTCTACAAGATATAAATGTCACAGTCAGCCCAAATGGGCGTATCAGGTGACTCTCAGCAATCCTTGGTGCCAGTCCGGGTTTAGACCAGGAATCAAGGTTGTGATTTTGTGTGGAGTTCCTTACATATACAGGCAGTGCTGTTGGAGGTTAAACTCAGAATCTGCTCCAGGGTCTCAAGACTATCTGTATACATGCTTTTTGTATACATACTATCTGTATACATACTTATTTAACAGTCTAATGGAAAATTACTTGTATTTGAAATCTTTCCCAAATGGATTCCAGTTATGTGAGGCAACATAAAGTTGGTTTCCAGCGTTGGGAGAAATGAAGCTGCACGCTGGTTTACAAATGTTTAAAAATGTACATCCTTGTGCTCCTAAATTCAATATCCAATATACTTATGTGCACTTTTTCCGTATGTCATGTTCTATAGAAATCATTTCTAGCTCTTTAGCAGTGTTTCAAAATCTTCCTGCTTGCTGCCTAAGGGCTCAATGCTATAAATCAGCACACACTGGTCTATTCAGCAGACTCCATGACAGGGAAATGAGGAAGGCATGATCTAGTCCACGGGTCTTTGTGGAGTGATGGTTAGACTTAGGCAGTCGCTTCCAGTCCCTCTTTTTGTCATATAATATTCTTCAAATGTGATAAGTTTTCCACTCGGTCATGGGGTAGTTCTCTGATTTATTGGCTTGTGCTCTCTGAAGAGAGGATTTCTGTGTGTGTGTGTGTGTGTGTTTTTTTTGTTGTTGTTGTTGCTGTTTTGTACCTCAGTTGACAAAAGCAGCCTTTATTCATAGGTTCAGTTCAGCCTTGTAGTAATAACCATGTAAATGTGGAGGGATTTAAGAAGAACTGATGATGCAGGATATCTGTGGTCTGAAATGCAAAAGCTAGCACACATCTGCTGCAGCTGAGTACGAGATTGCAAAAGTAAGCAAGATATGTTTTAATTTTTATTGATGTAGCTACACATTACAAACAGGTTGGTTGAAATTGACTTTATATTCTCTACATGTGGTGTGTGTGTGTGTGTGTGTGTGTGTGTGTGTGTGTGTGTGTGTGTGTGTGTGTGTGTGTGTGTGTGTGTGTGTGTGAGAGAGAGAGAGAGAGAGAGAGAGAGAGAATATGAAAATCGCAAGCTAGTCAGCAGCTTTGCCGTCAAAAATATCCCATCCTGCTTCAGTGTTTTGTACTCTGCTTGTGTGACTGCAGCCCCCTCACCCTCGTTTGTGCTTGTCTGCAGTGGGTGACTTTGAGAAGATCTGGCGCGAGCACTGTGAGGACGAGCAGACGCTGAGCGAGTACGCCGTGGCCATGAAGAGTCTCGCCGATAACCACTGGTCCCGGAAAGGGGACGGGGAGGGACGCATCGAGTGGTGTCGCAGGTAAGGGACAAGGACGTGTGCCATCGGGCACGATGTCCCTGTATTCGGTCCGCTTCAGCAAGAAGGAACTAGTGTCCACACACACGATTTTGAGGTCTGCAGGATTGTTTGTTGTACATGCATAGTGCTGGCGTAATGGATCTCCGTGACGTGAAAACAAAGTTGCAAAAGTTTGGAGTTTTGAGCAACAGGCTGGAAATTTCCAGAAAGTTTGCTGGAGGGTTGTTGAGATGAGACGAGGAGGCACTTCAGTGCTGACGGTGTCTCGTTACGTTGGAGTGAGTCGTGTTTCGTTGTGGAAGTGTTTGTCAGGAGTACTTCTTGGACGGAGGAGTGAGGAAGGTGTTGGAGAAGGACGAGAAGGCAGCACGGCACGCTGCAGCCGCGGGTGGAGCTCCTTTAAACCTCCAGCCAGACGCCTCTCAGACCAGGTCTGCTCCATTATCTGACACCAGTGGCCAGACAGGACATCATTATTTTAAATAGGTTTCTGTACTAAATTGGGGAGGGGTTGTTTGTGTGTGTGTGTGTGTGTGTGTGTGTGTGTGTGTGTGTGTGTGTGTGTGTGTGTGTGGTTGGTTGGTTGGTTGGTTGGTTGGTTGTTTTTTTGCACAGTTTCAGTTCAATTTTCCAGTTTGGGAAGATGCGTTTGCTGGATGTTGGTAGCTGTTTCAATCCCTTCTTGAAGTTTGACGAGTTCCTCACAGTAGGAATCGATATAGTTCCTGCGGTCGAGGTATGCATACTCCGTTATGAACCATCTAGTAGCTCTGTGCTAGTTCTCTTTTTCTTGCGTGTCTAATGGTGCCCGTGTGCTTCCGTCTCCAGAGCGTCTACAAATGCGACTTCCTTAATCTGCAGCTGCAGCAGCCCCTGCAGCTGGCGGCCGACGCGCTGGACACCTTCGTGCGTCAGCTGCACGGGCCCATCGACACGCTGCCGGCCGAGCTCTTCCACGTGGTGGTCTTCTCCCTGCTCCTCTCCTATTTCCCCTCGCCGTACCAGCGCTGGCTGTGCTGCAAGAAGGCGCACGAGCTGCTGGCCCTGCACGGCCTGCTGCTCATCATCACCCCCGACTCGTCGCACCAGGGCCGCCACGCACGCATGATGCACAGCTGGCGCGTGGCCGTCGAGTCGCTGGGCTTCAGGCGCTACAAGTACGTCAAGTTCTCGCACATGCACCTCATCGCCTTCCGCAAGGTCTCCACCACCACCAGCAGCGACCTGGTGAGCCACAACTACCCCGAGATGTTGTACATCCCGCAGGACTTCAGCGCGCTGGAGGACGGCGACGGCGAGGGCCGCGAGGCTCCCCGCTCCGACTCGGAGGACGACCAGCTGGCGCGCAGCTTCGCCGAGCTGCCGGACACTCCTTACGACTCGGACTCGGGCGAGAGCCAGAGCGGCTCGGCGCCTTTTCACGAGCTGGAGGACCACATTCTGCTGCACAGCTGAAGCCCGCGGGCCTGCTGCCCACCTGCTAGCCTACACCTGCACTGGACACTGAACGCTGGGCTCTCCTACTCTCCGCCCTGTTCCTGTACTTTCTTCTTTTGTGTTTTTGTTTCCTTCGTGTACGAGACACAATGCGGTTTGCACAGAGTGGAAGATGATGTTTACAAAGATGACCCCTAGTAGCATGTTTGGTAAACGTCCTTGCTTTGGCAGTGTGCAGGGTGAATCTTACTGTTAGGATTAATGTTCAAGCCATGTCATTGGTCATGGTCATCCCAGCCATGTCATTGGCCGTTCAAGGCGATGCATTTTGTCACATTGTTATTGGGATGTAAGGTTGGCAAGCTGTTTCCCTCCCCTGCAGCCAAGTGGCCTCTGAGATTCTGACTAATAACAAGACAGGTGAATAGCATTTTTAATGTATAAGCATCAGCAAAGCTTTCTCGGTCTGCTGGTGATAACGTGCAATGGGGGAGAGGCCTACTACAATTGTGATCAGACTGTGAATAGATTAGAGGGAAAAGACATTTGCACTTAGTGGTATTGAATTTTTTTAATTGGGTGAAAGTCAGGGTTTTACACATTTAAGTATATCCACAAGAAGAAACGAATTTCTTTGTTGATATGATAAATAAAGCATCTGAGTGAGTTCGGGTTAAAGGATATGTGTGACTTTTTTTCCATAGTCTGTAATTGTCATCTAGACTGGATTTTCCGTCCCCCTGTCATGTAACGTAACACATTTTGTTTTTTATTGTGGATTTGGATTCTTGGAATTTCAGTGGCAAATAATCTAAGATAATTTGTCTAGTAAGAGTTCAGAAATTTCGTGATGTTTCAGGATAGATTGATGAGAGGTTTGCTCTATTGTTATTTTACAGTGTAGAATTTTAAATGAGCATCTTTGGTACTGACTTCGCCATGGATATGTTCCTAGCATTTTGTGTGTTCAGCAATGATTGTGTTTTGGTCTTGCTTATGTGACACTGTGACTAACTCTTCTTAAAGATAATTTTACATGATAAAGATCATGCCCGGTAGTTGTAATTCATAAGAACAATCTTTGACAAGACTAAAAAGGAGGTGTGGTTACCTCCTTTGGTGGGTTTTGAGTGGGTGTTGTGGTAGGACCTGTCTTCTGATCAAAAAAGGCTTTAAAACATGTTTTAGCTACTTGTAGCTGTGAACTTTGATATCTAAGGCAGTGGGTATAACTTGTAGACCCACAGGCCTGCCTGGATGCACATATAGTAAAGGAAGTGGGAGAGGCAGGTGCTCTGTATCTTATTTTCCAATCTGCCCTTTTGATATAACATTACTGAATATTGAATTATAATTTGTTATTTCCTATAGCTATTTTCAAATCAAAGTATACTTCTCAATGTCTTACACCATTGTCTTAAGCCATTTGTGATGCTGTTTACTATATGACTAATTCACATCTCATGAATGCCACCTTTGTATTGCACTGTGAAATAGACTCCGTCACTTTAGCACATACACTTTTATATGTTCACTCTCACCTTGTAATAAGAGTGACGTGACCCTTGCTTCTACACCAGAACTGCAATAACCCGCAATATGAAGTGGTAAATGTGTTTATACGGAACCCTTTATGATCTGCTGGTTTGCTTTGAATATTGGATGATTGATAAGCAAACATCATTTAATGGACCCTTTTGATCCATCTAAGGAGTTTGTTCTAAAGCTTTGAGGGGATGCTTACTTTTTTTAGTATGACACATTTAATTAAAACTAAAAGTCCAGTTTGAGGGTGCCAAAAATGCCAGGACTTTATTCTTGTTTGTCATTCTTTTTCATGTCATTAAATAAGTCATACAGAGGAGCACTTTTACTTCCATTTGACACTGAAGCAGTGAGATGAATCCTCTATGTGGTATTTAGCCCAGACTGTGGTACAACTGAAAACTGAGTTAGAGATCTGCTGCTTGAGGATATAGAAATCTTCAAATGAATGTTATCAGACACATTTCAAAGAATGCTGAATCTAACCAGGTATTATGATCATGTCATTGTCATCACCAAGTACGGTCAGCCACATTCATCACAATAGCAATAGTATTATACTTCATGGGTTTTTCAAAAACCTAAAGATTTAGGCCTTTTCTTTAAAAAAAAAAGCTTTATTGGATGGGTTTGTGCATTGTAATGTCTTCCCAATCTACTGTGTGCATGAACAGCTTCTGTTCAATGTTGTTCAACTTCCAAACTATTGGTGTGAATTGTCATGAGATGATCCTATTTTATAAATTAGATGTTTCCTACATGTAAAAAGTAATTAAATAAAGATCACATTCTTTCCATCTGGCTGTACATTAATCAGAATTGGCAACATGCAGTGATCAGACCTGAGATGAGGATTTACAACTATTTACATAAAGTCTGCCTCCATTTACATAATAAAGCAGTAGTCTTCTTTTCTGGATAAAGTTTGGATAAAGCGACAGTAATAAATTCTTTAATTGCACATCGTTCATCTTTCTCCGTAGGAGGCGACAGTAAACGCGTTGCTCTGCTTGTCCTAACGCGGCCGCCGTAGATATTTACCGAGAGGTAAAAATGGCGGATATAGGAGAAAGTTTTGAAAGTGGCAGCCCTGCTCGCTAGGCTATATAAAGAACCAGAATATATCATTTATTCGTCTGTTCAACGGAAACAACCGTTCAGTGCACTTAATGAAACATGTTTTCGAGCGGGACCCTGTCGTTATTAGCTGCCGACAGCCATAAGGATCAAAAGTCCTGTCAACTCTTTCAAAGTTGGACAGGGCAGCTAGCGTAACGTCTGCCCGCCGTGTATGTGCGCGTTAGCTGCGCGGCTAACTGCCTTTAGCTCCGGACCGAGACCTTTCAGTACCTACAGACTCACCTTGGCACTTTTACAGACAACCTGTGTCCTAAGTTTAGCGATGTGCAGACTAATACGCTACTTCGTCAGTCATTACCTGTATGCAGCAATGACTAGACTAGAGGAGGTCAATAAAGGAGTCGGTCTGCAGTTGTCTATTCGGTACCTGGGACACTTGTCCAGTCTAACCCTGTTCGTGGCCATATGTCTGGGCCTTTATGGCCGCTGGGAGAGGACTGCAGAGCCCGTAATACTGGTCATTTTCATTTTGGGCTTGTTTGTCTTGGGAATGGCCTGTATCTTCTACTACTACTTCAGCATGGAGCGTATAAGTCTCTTTCTCTTCCACCTGTGGTTCGGATTCCTGCTGGGCTTGCTGTGTTTCCTCAGCACCCACACCCGGGAGGCAGACTTAAAAGAACAAGTCACCAGATACATGCTGTTAGCCAGCGTGGTGATCAGAACTCTCTGGGCTCTAGTGGAGAGAGTCTGTGGCTGCACCCGTCACCGACCTGCACTTCTTACTTCTGCCGAGGTGCTGGAGCTTACGGGCTTTGCCGTTGCCAGCACCACTCAAGTGGCCCGGGATTCTTTGAGCGTGATCGTGCTAGTGGTGGCTGTAGCCATGCTTGTTGTGGACCTGAGAATGAAGTCCTTCCTGGCCCTCCCAAACCTGACCTGCTTCTCTGTGGTCACGGGCGTCTTCTTTTTCCAGGCCCTAAGGGTACCCACAAACCCCTACGCTCTGTCCTGCTTCCTCTGCCGCCTCATCTGTGAGCCCCTCTTGGACGTCTACTTCAGTGGCCTGTCGGCGACTGAGCGCTGGTCGCCCCTCCTGAGGAGAGGGGGCCTTTGGCGACGCCTCACTCTTCTACCCTTGCTCACTGTCGAGATATCTTTCCTGGTGCAGGCAGGTTTTAAGATGGCCGATGCAGACCGGTGGTACATCGTCATCCCTAGTTTTTCAGCCTCCGGCATTTTTTGGATCGTCTGCCATGTGGTGTTCCTGGTCACTCTGTGGGGCTTCCACAGCAAACTGAGTGACTGCCAGCGAGTGTGCGTGGCTCAGAGGGCGGAGCACGGTGCTCTGGACAAGGTCATGACCTCCAAGGGCATGCGCCACTTCTGTCTCATTTCAAAACGCTTGGTGCTCTTCAGTCTCGTGTCCACAGCCGTACTTGCTGGCCTGTCATGGCAGGTGGGATTTGCTTGCTGAAAAACACAGGCTTTTTAGTACATGAATTTATTTTCCTGTAACAGTTTCAATGTTGTTAAAATGTCTTAACAGCCATGTAGATATTTGAAAGCTGGTTTGTGTGTTTTTTCTTGTCTAGATGACTGTGATCTTTGAGTCTTTTTATTGTGTTTTCCTTTGCCAGCCACTCAACAGCCTGTTTATTAGTGTGTTTCTACTGGTCCTGCCTCTGGAGTCTCTGGCTTATGGACTTTTCTATGAGCTGGGTAACTGTCTCGGAGGAACATCTGTGGGATATGCAGTGGTCATCCCTACCAACTACTGCAGGTAGAAAATGTCACATCTCAATTTCATACATTTTCATCTTTGCTAGAGAAGAAAAAAATAATAATAACAATGGCCTCCAATTGCACTGTTTCTGAAGCATTGCATATTGTCAGACATGATCTCTCTCTCTCTGTCTCTCTCTCTCTGTCCCACTCTCTCTGTCCCTCTCTCTCTGTCTCTCTCTGTCTCTGCCAGTGTGGACGGTCAGCCCATCCTGCTGCCCCCAGACCTCGTGCAGGATTTGAACCTGCGTTCTACCGGCATGCTCAACAGCATCCAGTGCTTTTTCTCCTACCATCTGATAGAGACGTACGGCTGTGACTACTCCACCAGCGGCCTGGCGCGGGACTCCCTGCTAGCCAAGCTCGGCTCCTTTCTGGAGGCGCACACCGCCGACGGGCCGCGCTACGACACCTACGTGCTCTTCTACAGTGGCCACACGCACCGCTCTGGAGAGTGGGCTCTGGCAGGTTAGTGTTATAGGTCAGAATACTGTGCATATGCTAGAATACACTGTGCATATGTACATATTGGATTCAAATTCACTTGGGTGGGTTTTTTTTTTTTATATAGGTTTTTCATTTTCGAGCATTTTCGAAATTTTTATAAATTTTTTTTCCCCTCTTCTCAGGCGGCGACATACTGCGTCTGGGTGAAATCGTGCAGCTGTGGAAAGAGAAGAACGGTGACTGCTGCTCTCGTTTTATTCTGGTTCTGGACACTGAGAACTCCCGCCCGTGGGTGGAGGAGGTGTGTAGGGTGGAGGGCGCCTACGTGGCTGTGCAAGGTGCGGTGCTGGGGAGTTCCTCCGACCTGGAGCTCCAGGACTCCCCCCAGATCGGGGACTTCACCTCTGAGTGGGTGGACTTCAACTGCAACCCCGACAGCTCCGTGCGGTGGGCGGGGCGAGGGCGGGCTATCGCGGCCGCCTACGGCCTATCCAGATGCTGGGCTGATTACAGGCTGCATCTGCCCACAGGAAGTGATGTCGCCAAGCACTGGAAGCAGCATTTCCCCCGCCTGACGTACCCCGTGGTGCAGCTGGCCCACTGGTGCGGTGCTCTAAACTTGTTCTGGATCTGTGGCGTCTGCCTGCGCGTCCTGCGAAGGGTAAAACTGACCTGGTTCCCGCCAGCAGTTCTCGACACTGGCCAGGGCTTCAAGCTGGTCAGGACGTAGAGCGGGACTTTGAACACGCTGCCGGTGCTGTTAGGGGTGTCGGCGTTTTGCGGTAACATTGCACTTGGAGCACGTGAAGTTTGCCTGAAAATCCTCAGCAATGGCAGCTTGTAGTTTCAGTGTTGCCAAAGCATGGTGTGTGTTGACCTCAGGAGAAAACGTGTGTGTGTGCACAGGAGTGTTTGTATGACATGGAGAAAGGAGTGATCTAAAAATGGAAGGCTAATGGGCATAGGAGGATACAAGCTATTTTTTTTTAATTGTCAAATTGCTTTTTTTTTTTTAGGTGAAATGAACAGCGCTGGTGCAAGGGGCACAATCAGGTTACCATGGGCCATGCCAAAAGCACAATACTGCATGGTGTTCAAATTCAACTAATCTTACTGTTACACTGCCAGCTAATGCTTTAGTCTATTTTAACCATCCTTTCTAACAATTTTAAACATTTGCTCTGAGTTGGAGGTATATCCTGTAATATTTAAAAAAAATGTACTGAGCACAAGTTTGGATTGAGGTCATCAAGGTGAGTGTGAATTGGCTCCTTCAGTGGGTCCAATTAGAGTTCAACACTCTCAGAGGTTTACAGCCATCCACTGTCCCCTATTTTTACTGGTCTGAGAGAAATTATTTCTTCATTGCCAATATGGTGTGAATTATGCTCTGCTCAGGTTACAGGCCACTGAGGGAACACATTTAGATCAGTTTTCTACAGATGTTGAAATATTTATATTGAATTATTTTGGTAATAACTTGTCTATTATACTAGAAAATATTTTTGCCCTTTGTAAATTTTGATACTGTATGTATGATTTGCTTCTGAGCAAGGTTCAGCTTTAAGCATAATTTGGTAACACTGTGATTTTGTATTAACAAATTGGCATGACCAACCATGGTCATGTTTGAACCTTCCTTTTTCTTCATTTGGTAATCTATACAGCAGTTTGCACTACAGTTACAACACGTGTACAAGTGCTTTGTTGTGGCTTAGACTTCACCAAGAGGCCTATGTGTTATCTGAAATCTCCCCATTTCTATAAGATTCAAGAAAAATTTGAATTCGCTTTGATGTGTGTGAGTCGGTTTGGTTAACCTAAACATGGCTAAGTATAATGCAAGATGTTTGGCTAACATGACTAAGTAATATGGAAAGTAATATGGAAAATCCGTGCCAGGTACAAGTGGCTGTACAGTGATGTTGAAATAGTTACGGTGGTGCTTACATGACTGAAATCAACTGTACTGAGAGTTTTTCCAGAAATAAAAGAAAACTCCTTGTATACCTGTCGGTCTGGATTCGTTCCTTTAAAACCCAGTCCAGAATCACTGATGTGGAGAGTGTTCTGTTAGCTTGGCAAATGTTTGCTTCAGGAAGCGTATTATTGTTATCTGATAGCTACTTTTGTTGTATTCATTAAAATGTCATTCTTAACTGGTACTTTAATTCTCCATCTCCTAGCCAACTGGAACAAAAACACCTGAGGTAAACACCTGAGATGAGACTTCACTGTGTACGGGGAAGTCTTAGCAAATCGCAAACTGCCTCCTCCTGTCAAAGGGTGTGTAATCCATCAGTGGTATAATTACTGCAGGTCAGGTGTCAAGTTACAACACGTGAAATGTCATCTCACCCCTTGCTAAGTGTCAGAGTGATTACAGCACAGGACCCTACAACCCAGTAATGACAGAATGCTGTGTACAGTATTCAAATGGAACTTAGGAAGCCATTTTACTGTCTGATCTTGAGGGGAACTAAAACTGCCCATGCATGATCACCAGTGGAGTAAAGGCACATGGGTGGGGCGGGGTGGGTACTTATAGACTGTAATCATTCAACTTTAATGGAGGGCACACGCATGGGACTATAGGGTTACTGTTGGCGTGGGTTTGTAGAGCGTAGCAGCATAGCCAGAGGACTGTGGGGGCTCGTGCCGGTGCGTTGTCCTTATCAGTGGCTTGTGATTATGGGAAGTGGAGCATCGGTGGGAAGAGAGACGAGAGACACACTGCATCTGGAGGTTAGTAGAGTGGGATGAGACAGCAGAGAGAGCGTGGAGCCGTCTGAGTGTCCAGATCAGAGCACGTTTACGACAATGCGTCGCGATAGCTTCGAACAGAACGTAAACTTGCATATATATGGAAATGAACATCCTCAAATGTAATGTGCAAATATACTTGCAGTGCATGTGGCAAGTTATTCAAAACGCCTTAGGTGAGAACGCTGTGTTAGGGAAGCAGTCTGACATGTAAATGCAGAGTGTACCATGCGTAAATGTATGCACAGAAAAAACAAGATAACAATTACAGATTGGTGACCTGGCTGAGTACACTGAAACTTGTGTGTATTGCTTTCTAGAAGGTAATCTATAGCAGAGGCACTGCTACACCTAGCGCCCCCACACTGGCTGAAGATGGCTGGCCCCGTGGAGACTATGTCCAGGGTAAAGGGGGTATGAAGATCTGTATGTTTGAGGTTAGTTTTCACCATTACACGTTTGGAAAGTTGCCCAGTAGAGATCTGGTTCAGTATCTGGTGCTCGTGAGCTGCTGTTGTTCAGACCCAGTGAGTTTAAAAGCTGTGTAGATGAGTACCGGATCACTTCCAGAAATGCAAACAATCACTGTGTGTACTTATATAATGTAGGCTATAAGTGAGTGTACAGTAACAACATATATTGTTTTCCATTGGTATTGGCTGTGCAGAATGTCAGCTCATATTTAAACTTGTCCATACCATAATCATATATGAATGATGTATATAGTATTTCACACACAGTCCCCTGTTTAACTGCTTAGAAAAAAACGTAAAGTCATGTAGAAGCATCCTGCCTCTTCTGTGAAACACGGTGGAATAGGATTCCTTGTCGTTAGTGATGAAGTGACTGTGAACCTGAGCAGCCTACTGAAGTACTGTAGCATCCTAACGGCTCCGGACCCGGAACTAAATGTAATGGCAACATGTGGCCAAAATCATGAATATTCCAGCCTGACCAAGATGGCCACCAGAAGTTGAGCATGACTTCAACGTATAGGCAGCGCTAAAAGCCACAGAGCCACTGAAAGACCCTGGAGTTGACAAGTGTCTCCATCACAAGCCTGGCAGAGAACATGTGTCACTGTCTGATTACTATTGTGGGTCCTGTGGTTTAGTTTAATGACATTTCCCCCCACTGCATCTGCACCTTACACCAGAACCATGTAATAAAGAAGGTAGCTAATGCGAGTCTCCATTTAAAGAGTTTAACGAAAAGACACCCAACATAAGGGCATATAAAAGGGACGCAAAGGAAGCCAGCGTCACGTTACTGACATGCGGCTATATACGAGAATGTACAGGAACAGCAGACCACATCCTCCTACATCGATGGGCCTCCATCACATGAACTGGGCAGCAGTCCATACTAAGACACCTGCAGGGACCGAGCACAACTGGCCAACACGTCCCTACACGTCCCAGCAGGACGGCCGTCCTGCCCACAGACAGGTCATTGAAACTTGAGGCAGTTGAATAAAAGGCACAAGCTAGACTGCTGCTTTTGAAATGGTTGGTCATTCTGTCGTGGGCGGAACAGGTGCAAAAAGAAGGAAGCAAGTGTGAGGAGTTAAACGACACATCAGTGTGCACAAAAACAAATGGAGGAAAACAACCGTGATGTTAAAGACCAACTACCGGCCATACGAACAAAAGGGAACAACGTAATTACACAGCACAAACTTGTGTCGCGCGAATGACACTCATGCCACCTGTGTGCACGTGGCAAAAACCACAACACAACACGTGCAACAGAAAAGTACAGCATAAACAAAAGGCCACGTGGACCCACCATCAGTGTTGCCATAGTTACTTTGAAACAGTAATCCGACTACTGACTACTGACTACTTCTTTAAAAAGTAATTCAGTTAAGTTACTGACTACTTGCTTTTAAAAGTAACTAAGTTAGATTACTTTTAGTTACTTTCAGCAGAGGCTGATCCCCCGCCCCTATAACATGAAAATGACTACCAGTTCTGCCAATACTCACTTTATTGACATGTATTTTAACCGGAACATCAAAAATGACACTGGCATTTGTAAACTTTTTCTTGAAATAGGCTTACATGTTTTTTAAATAAATAAATAAGACAGTCTCTGTTCAACTCCGCCCACTTACAGGGTTGCCAACTCTCACGCATTGAGACACACGCATTTGACTGTCTTCACACGCTTACACGCCACACTTCCGATATCTCACGCCGAAAAAAAATCTAGTTTATTTAACTCTGATCCACATCTATGATTCAATGAGTTACTAGTTCGATCTGGCGCCAACCACCGGCGATCGATCGATCGCGATATAATACTGAATTTAGTCCATTTTACACCCCGCCCAGTAACAATTTACGTTCGCCGCCAAGCCCCGGTTTTTTATTTCAGGTTTGACGTTGTGTTTTTGAAAGTAGACAGCACTCTGTCGCCAGGACAGAGTGTACAACGGACCTTAATGTTGTCTTCCTTAGCCGAAATAAAATCAAAATAATGCCTGTATTTCCAGCTGCTAAAGGCGAACCTCTCCTTACGTCTGACTTTGGCGCCGCAGAGCAGAGATGACGTAACCGCGTAAGAAACGTGTAGCCAAAAAATAAGAATGAATAAATATAACCTACGTTCCCCCGAAATGCAGAAATAGTAACGCACGATGCTTTAGATAAGTAACTTTAATCTGACTACTAGTTTTTAAATAGTAGTTGCGTTAGACTACTCGTTACTGAAAAAAGTAGTCCGACTACAGTAACGCGTTACTAAGTAACGCGTTACCGGCATCACTGCCCACCATGGCCAGACAGAGGCTCCTGGGTAACCACACCACAAAACCTTAATTACAAATACACAACATAGTCATTTTTGCTCTCTAATGACTAGCATGTTTTCGATTACAGCTTCCGTTATTTTGACATTTGTCTTGCCATAGCACTTTTAATTAGTCTTTTCCATTCTTTTTTTATTTTCTTCCTCCCAGGAGCGTATCAGTATCTGCAGATACTTCGATGCCCAGTCTGGCATGTGGTTGCTCCTGCCTTTGCACTGGGAGATGGACACCGATTTTGTTCGTCACAAAGTTCAACAAGTCATGGTAGCGCTCTTTCCCATAAGCACTGTCTTTGAATAATCCACTAAAATGGCATATTGAACGCTATGGTTTACCAACAGTGACCAGTGCAGCCCAAGGAGGAGGTTGTATTGTTAAACGATAAAACGTGAGTGCTCTGCTCTGATACGTCTCTTCTAGGAAGCTCTCCCAGGGTTGGTGGATCAGAAGGAGGTCGCTGCAGATCTCAGACAGTGTAATTACGATGTGGATCAGGTCATCACCATGTACCTCACCATATTTGGAGACACAGTCTCTCAGCCGCATGAAGAGACTCTACTTTTACCTGAGTTAAACTCATTCAGGTAATCACATATCCAAGAAGTTAATCTCTGGGTTTGGTTTGGTTAGTTCATCAACATATCATTCTGAGGTTAAGGTAAAATGTGAAAATCACATTTCACTAAGTATTTTGTTTAAATCCTACATTCTGAAGGGGTCGCTATGAAAAGAAGCAGATCGTTGAAGACCTCAAAGAGAAACTCCAGTTTAAGGAAAAGGAAGCAGAGGACCTGCTGAAGACGAACAGCCGTCTGACTCAGGAGTCCCAGCATCTGTCCGACGTGCTGCAGAACCTGACGCGCAGATTGGTGGAGCAGGAGGCCGATAAGCAGGTGGTGATGGAGAAGCTCCGCACTCTTTTGAGTCACCCGACCGAACCGCCCGGCAAAGCATCGGTGGATCCTCATGACCTCCGCAAGGTGATTCGGCACATCTCACATCCTGTGAATGATATGAATCACATTGGGGGTCTTCACTGGAAGCACTCTAAATATCCCAGGAGGAGTTCTGAGCTCCTGTCCTGCAGAGCCACAGTCCTTCACAGCTGAGTGGTTTCTCAGGTCAAACATTCCTGGCGCCGCTTTTTTTTTGTTTAATGCTGTGATCAGCAGGAGTAGGAAAATGTCTCCAAACATCTGTGCTGGACTCCGACCCTACAGGAGCGCAAGCGAGGTGGAATCCGCACTAGCTAATGTGGAATGCCAGCCAGCGTGTAACTGGGCCAGCCAGCGTGTAACTGGTAACTGGGCCAGCCAGCGTGTAACTGGGTTCTGCCGTGCAGGTTCGCCGAGAAGCGCGGGAGCTGAGCACGTCAGCCAAGCTTCTGCGCTCGGCGGTGTCCCGCACCCTCACCGACGTGCGGGACCAGCTACGGGACTTCAGCGCCAAAGCAGAGCTGATGAGCCAAAGGGAGCGGCAGGCCCAGGTGGAGGTGGAGGAGATGAGATCCCTCTACCACAAGGTGAGCCGCCCCAACCCTCCACCAACAAAAATGACACACAAGAGTAGCAACCGTGGCCTCGTTATGTTTTTGCCAAGCTGTATCTGAAAACTAAATTACATTCAAATACTGAAATTATTCAGATAATTAGATATAGAGTAATAGATTATATAAATATATTTTACATATATTTCATTGATTTACTCCTTGCAAATGTTTACACCCTTGAAAAGTGAGATATAACCTCAGGCTGCACTTCGAAAGAGCAGGAAACACTGACGGCGTGTCGCGGTCCACAGGAGGTCTTGGAGAGGAAGGCGCAGTATAACAAGCTCTTGGAGGTGCAGGGCAACATCCGTGTGTTCTGCCGCTGCAGAGGCCCTGGCGGCCTGGCGGGTGTCTCTGGCTGCCTGGACGTCCCCTCTGAACATGAGCTGCAGCTGCTCCACAGGGGAGCCAAGAAGAAGTTCCACTTCGACAAAGTCTTCTCGTCAACCGCCTCTCAGGCAAATAAACCACCCCCCCCCCTTTTTGTCAAGTGCTAAACTATAGGTGTTAAAAGTTTTTTATATATTACATTAGCGTGACTTAATCACATGCCAACACACAGGAGCAGGTGTTCAACGGGGCTCTGCCGTTCATAGCCTCCTGTCTGGAGGGCTTCAACATCTGTGTCTTGTCCTACGGTCAGTCGGGCTCAGGGAAGACGTACACGATGGTGGGTCCCAAGAACCAACCAGGGCTCAACATCCGGTAAGAAACCTTACAATTGTCACACCGTATGACTTCAACTGACCTGAAGAGTGAGATAAAGGCAGTGAGCACCTCTAATGTGGCGAGCCCGATCAGCTCTGCTTTACACAGGGCCTGTATGTTCCAGCAGTCTAAGGTCTGAGGTCTAAGGTCTGAGGTCTAAAGGTCTGCTTCCAGTCCATCCACATCATCAAATATTAATGGCAGAAACTAGCCTCGCATCAGTCAGAGAGTAACTGACACATGTCGCCCCTGGATTAGGCTGAAACTTTTTTTTCAAAACCAGTTTCACAGTCATGGCATGTGACCTTAGGTTACACTAGGGTGTCACATGCGATCGTGGGGAGGTGTTGAGTGTCCATGTTGATCGGCATTGTCAGGGGTGCTGGAAGACGTGGCGTGCGTCAGCTCCACGCTGCGGTCAGACGCGCGCTCCGATTTCCACGGGCAGTTTGGGTTTCTCGTGTTTCCATGTCTTAACGACATCATTAGCTCACAACCATCCGGTGCCGGGCTCGTTTGGCCGGACCCAACGCCGGGTGTGCCGGTTCCCCTTTTGTCTGAAAACGGGAACACAAATCCCCAAACACCTGCCAAGTCAGTCTAGTGACAAACCACCAGTGTTTACGTGCATTGGAATGTCTTGGAGACCTGCTCAGAGACTATTCTGTTTCCGCTTAGGTCAGTCCGTGAGTTACTGCGATTGTGTAAGGAGAGGGAAAATATCACGTACACCCTGAAGGTACAATTTCAAGCTTATAGAAGTTCTGGTCTGTAGAAATGCGTGAATGTGTATCAGCGTGTTGGATTGTTCTTCCTGCTCAGGTGTCCATGCTGGAGATCTATGTGGAGAGCCTGTATGATCTCCTGTCTGGGAACCCACAGAACGAGGTGGAGATCCGCACTCAGGGCACTTCAGTTACCGTCCCCAGTCTGACGCAGGTGGAGGTGAAAACGGACGAGGACATTGTAAACGTGATGGAAACAGGAGGAAAAAACTTGTACATCACTTCAGACAAAACAGATGTAGAAAGGTGGGACTGCAGCCTCTTATATATGTGTAATATTGTGTGTAGTTGTAGGTAACTGTGTGTATTTTAAAGCACTCTGCAGTCTTGGTTGTAGAACAAATGCTGTGTAATTCTTGCTTACCTTTCTGTGTTTTTAAAAGCCTCTGTAGTTGGTAGCTGACCTGTAAAATCTGAATTGGAACTGACTGGAGCCTCAATAGATTTAGGATTGTAACCCCTCCTCCCCTTCCTCGCTCGCTCCCTCCAGCTCGTGCTCACATCTCATCGTCTTCGTCACGGTGGAGGTGACAGACGGTGTGTGTGGCTTTAGCACTCAGGGCACACTCACTCTGTGTGATCTCGCCGGCTCCGAGCGCGTCTCCAAAACCCAAGTCAGGGGGCAGCAGCTGACCGAAACGGCGGCCGTTAATAAATCTCTAATGGCTCTCAGACAGGTACCCACGTAGTTCTTAACCCAAATGCCAAATAATTAACCCATGCGCCTAATGGTCTAACGCTCCTCCTGTCTTCTTTCATGCTGCAGGTGCTGAGTGCACTGAAAAGCAACACGCTCCATGTGCCCTTCAGGAACTCCAAACTCACTCACCTCCTCCAGCCCAGCCTGAGTGGAGAGGCCAGGGTAACGCTGGCCAACTACATCACGGGCACAAAACACCACATCGTGTTCAGCATTAGGCCATTTCTTAGGGCACTGCTGTTAATGTTCCTAATGCTGTTAATCTGATTTTGAATGGGGTTTCTAACCTCTGTTGTGTTTTTGTATTACAGGCCTGTGTGTTTGTCCACGTCAGGCCGGAGTTGAGAAATATCGCGGAGACTCTGAACACTCTAATGTTTGGGTCGTCCCTGCGACAGATCGCCCTGGGCAACGCACCCCAGAAGAAAAGTCCGACAAAGACCTCCAGGACAGAGAAATAGTTACAGTTAATCGTCTTTCTAAATGCACTAAATATCTCTGGTTAGACATGGGTCACATAGCTAAATCTGATTTCAAAGGGCTCCTGTGTAATTTCATTATTGCAACCAAACCCAGACCTCCTGGAAGCAAACGCAGTCCGACCATCAGTTGTGGTACTCTGGTCTGGTGATTAAAGTCTTACAGTTACATACCAAAATTCCACATGTTAACAGAAGTTATAACTAGGAATTTGCTACACAGTGTTTTATTTGCATTCAGTAAATAATCTCATAATTGTGTAGTTGTGTAATAACATATTTATATAGCTGTATATTTCAACACTCAGACCTCTGAGATCAGAATTTGAGGAGAGTGAATAATGGTGCCAGGAGGTTTCAAAAAAAGGTGAAGACATTTAAATACAATGGAAATGGCTTTCAATACATCAGGCAGTCATTTGTGTCCGTGTGTGCTATGTGATGACTCTGAACGTTTCTATAGTACAACCAACCTGAAGACCAAAGTCACCATTTCCCAGCTGCTGGGGCCCTTCACACTGTAATGTTTCATGGTGTTTCATGTGTTCCTGCTCCATC
Source organism: Brachyhypopomus gauderio (assembly GCF_052324685.1). NCBI lineage: Eukaryota > Metazoa > Chordata > Actinopteri > Gymnotiformes > Hypopomidae > Brachyhypopomus > Brachyhypopomus gauderio. Next base: position 7,976,861 of record NC_135221.1, on the reverse strand, counting down.
TTGGTGTTTGACTTCACAACACTGATGACGTCAGCTTGCGTGAAGCAGCTCCTTCACTAGCGCCGTGCGGGCGAGGGCTGGGGCCTCACGGGTGTGTCACGGGCGGTGTTCCTCCACTGGCCGGCTTCCCTCTCCGGCAACGCTGAAGTTGAGCTGGAGACGTGGCGGTCCTTGAGCAGGGTGTTGAGAACACTCGTCTGCTTTAAGACCCTCAGGGCCGAGACGTCTTCGGGGTAGACGGGCACCTCGGCGCCGCCGGCCGCCTCCTCTGGGCCGCTCTCGTCGTCCGACAGGGCGGTGAGCAAGGCGTCGTTCTCGTACGTGGGGAAATAATACCTGTCGAGAGGGCGGGACCAGCAGGGGGCGTGTTTAGATAACTCCTCCCACTATTCATTTATTAAAATCAACTCACAGGTACATAAGAGGTATAGTCATGGTGTTAATCAGGGTAAAAGCTGGGCCCTAACTGCACACTCACTGCGGCTGGTCCCAGTGGGACACGTCTGGGAGCTGCATCACATGACCTGCCTCCTTCAAATGCTGCAGCACTTCCTCTTTGGTTTCTAACTTCCTCTGACAGCCATAGCAACGGCAGTGGTGGAGCTCACGGCGAATGTAGTTCACCAGTTTGACTTGCTGGTAGAACCTCAGGCCTGGACAGAAACACGACAACGTGAGGGACAGGAAGTGAGGGACAGGAAGTGAGGGACAGGAAGCAGTGGTTTCCAACTTCTTTTGGAAATGGATGGATGGTTAATGTGTACTCACTGAGATTTGTCTTTAGTTTATGGAAGTCAAACTCATGAGCTTCCTGTAACAAAAACAAGTGCTATATAAATTGAAACATTAATTAATTAATTCATTCACACAGACATACAGAAATGGAGCGATGACGTTTGACATACTTTGTATAAAACATGGATATGCACAAAAACTAAGCCAAACACAATTCCAGAAGATATGTTCAGAATTATTCTAACATATAATCAGGCCCTCAACCTCAAGGCTCTTTGACATTCAGGATCCAGTCACACACACTTGGCCGCACTTACCTGCATGTGTGTGTAGATCTTTTCCATCGTTTCCTCCTGCTGCTCGCAGAACAGACAGACGGCACAGACAGGGCGGGCCCGCCAATCGGACCAGTCACTGCACACAGCACAGCCACACCCTCAAACCTCAGCACTGCAGAGACCGCACAGGCCCGGCCCCCTCCACCCAATCTCATTAAAGAGCTCATTATCATAATCAGCTTCAGAGGCCTCACGCTCAATGGTCCCGCCCAGCTCATTATCATGCACACCCAGGTCCAAGTAACTCACCTGTTTAAACTGTATTGTGTATTTTTTCTGAATATTTCGCCTTTTGTTCATGATGGTGGATATTTTGCGTTTGTCATGATTCTGCCCATATTCTACCACATGATTATATGGTGTATCACCTCATTTTGTTTGTCCTCCTAAATATTTACTGTATGCAAATGCGAAATTGTGAGAAGCCTCTGAGGTTAAATCATATGAACCCAAGCGTGAAGCAGAAATGGCAGGAGTGTGAATCATATCAGTCGTCTGCGAGCCGTGTATATCGGCCCTCAGCACGGATTCAGTCTAAAAGACAAAGATCTTACTCGTCCTCCTGGTCCAACAGCTCCCTGTCATCCTCAGACTGCACGTCTTCCCAAGTCTTCCCCAACTCCTGAAGCATCATAAATCCAGTTACAAACCACTCACTTTACAACTTTCACATCTATGTGTGGAATAACAAAAATTCACTAAATGCACTTTTGCATGACAGCACTGCAGATAATAATGAAATGATTCTTTCAATGGTATGAAAGGAATCAAATGTTTTTGTAACACAACAAACATACCAAGTAATTAATGACATAGAAGCGATCGTAGTCATGATTTTTGGCATTAAGTCGTCTGTGTTGCTTCTTTCTCATGTGATCTTTCAAAGTCGTCTTGTCCCGAAATATTTTCTCACAATAGAGACACTGCAGACTGTCAGAACACACAAAACACGAACATGAGAAAGATATTTCATATTTCGTCTGCTGAAGCGAACACTTCTTTGAATACATGTCTCTGCTGCGACTGCGAGCCACCACCAGAGGGCGCCACTCTCAACGTTTCTTTTTACGGACGTAAACATCTGTGCGCGCGGCCACATGGGCTTTACTTGTCCAGTTTCCGCTCCAGCGTATCAAGGAACTCGGTGCAGTAGACGATGTTGTCGGGCAGGCCGATGCTGAAGGCGTGCTCCCTGGCCATGTGATTGAGCAGACCAGACCTGCAGCAGAGGACAGGAGAACGGCTAAAGTGCCATCACTGCCACATAGCACAGTACATGTACAACACAGACTAAACATTTATGAACACAAACGCACGCAGCGTCTCGTTACCTGTTTCCAGTAAACACTTCACTACAGAACATGCAGTTCCGCTCAAAGTTTGTTTCCTCCCTTTCATTCTGCTGCTGTTCAAGAACCTCCTCCTGTCATAACACATACAACGGAACATACAAGAACCTCCTCCTGTCATAACACATACAACGGTACAAGAACCTCCTCCTGTCATAACACGTACAACGGAACATACAAGAACCTCCTCCTGTCATAACACGTACAACGGAACATACACACAGATTATAATGATCTCATGTGATGTTATAATCTTAACACCATAAAGCACATTAACATTACAACACACCCTTAATGAAAAAAAGAAAACATTTCTAATATTTAAGATTACATTTCAATATATTTCATTAAATTCTAGAAAAAAATTCTATGCAGTGTGCTTCAATAAAGCAGCACACAAACAGAGCAAAATGCAACCGTCGCGTGTACAAACAAGAATCACTGATGCACTCTTGAATGAAATGAAAACGGCAGTGAACACGAGTGGCACGAGCGCTCGCGGCACGCTGGTGCGGGCGAGCGGGGGTCACAGTGCGCCTGCGCGACAGCTGCTCGCTACACCGCAGCACTCTGCTGAGCTGATGGGAAGACGGGTTGCTTAGCAACCTCTATCGCAGATTTTCCCGGAGATGAGTACGAGATGATGATGATGTTGACTCACTGTATCCCACAAAAACAACCCGAGAAAGAACTCTGGCTCCCTCCGAATACTCCTTATTAATCACATTCAGAGCGCCAGATAGGGCAGAAACTGAATTTTAGATGGTACCAAATATCACACCAGTATTTTTTTTTTACATTCTACTGTCTTATGCAGGACTACTGCTATTGAGTTGTACTAATTTATCCTTGATAAATATTTAATCAATGTTTATAACAAACCAAAAAAACATGAAAACAAAACAAACATCAGCAAAATTAATAAAAATAAATAAATAAAAGCAGAAAGCAGCACAGGTTCTGAGCTCGGCGATCGGAGGCAGAGGAAACGCACCAATCGTATCTGCTGGAGCTGCTCGCGAAGGAGGCGGTCCTCCGGCAGGACGTCACACAGGAGGAAGTAGTCTTCCTGCAGCTCTGTAAGACAAGCAGGTGTGGAGAACGCACACAGGGTGTTCACGCCGTACATCTACATTCCTCCCCCAGTTGTGAACTGGTCGTCCTCTCAGTGAGCATCATGAGTCTCCTACCAGTGGGTCCATCAGAGTTGGTTTTGATGACACTGCAGAAGTCCGTGATGGGTTGTTCTGTAAACCTTTTCTTCCAGTATAGCATGTACCTGTGTCAGAAGAGCAAAACTTTTCATTCTGTCTTTGAATCGAACAGCATGGATCATTCACTGTCCCACACATCGGTGGTATTACCTTTAACAAGCTAATATGCACTTTGAGTTGCATGTATGTATGAAAGGTGCTATAGAAATGCAAATAAATAAAGAATGTGTGTTAGTTTGTCTTGTGATTCCACTTTCCACATATCAGCCAATGCATCATTATTTTAGCGATAATAAAGGACAACAGGGGAGCTGTGCAGTCCAATGAAGGCTCTGACTCTGTTTACAGCAGCATCATCACCATTTCCTCTGATGGTTAAGGTGACCTCAGTAATATACCCTCACCAGCCTCTTTATTAAGTACACCTGGCTAGTACTGGGTTGGACCCCATATTGCCTTCAAAACTGTTTAAATCCTTTGTGGCACAGATTCAACAAGGTACTGGAAACATTCCTCAGAGAGTCTGGTCCATATTGACATGATGCCATCACGCAGTTTCTGCAGATTTGTCGGCTGCACATCCATGGTGTGAATCTCTCGTTCCACCACATCCCAAAGGTGCTCTATTGGATTGAGATCTGGTGACTGTGGAGGCCATTCAAGTACAGTGAACTCATTGTCATGTTCAAGAAACCAGTCTGAGATCATTCGCACTTTATGACATGGTGCGTTATCCTGCTGGAAGTAGCCATCAGAAGATGGGTACACTGTGGTCATAAAGGGATGGACATGGTCAGGTTGTGGTGTTGACAGGATGCTCAATTGGTACTAATGGGCCCAAAGTGTGCCAGGAAAATATCCCCCATACCATTGCACCACCAGCCTGAACCATTCATACAAGGCAGTATGGATCCATGCTTTCATGTTGTTGACGCCAAATTCTGACCCTACCATCCGAATGTCACAGCAAAAATCGAGACTCATCAGACCAGGCAATGTTTTTCCAATCTTGTATTGTCCAATATTATCAGTTTCCTGTTCTTAGCTGACAGGAGTGGCACCCGGTTTGGTCTTCTGCTGCTGTAGCCCATCCGCCTCAAGGTTAGATGTATTGTGTTCAGAGATGCTCTTCTGCATGCCTCGGTTGTAACAACTGGTTATTTGAGTTACTGTTGCCGTTCTATCAGCTTGAACAAGTCTGGCCATTCTCCTCTGACCTCTGGCATCAACAAGGCTTTTGCGCCCACAGAACTGCCGCTCACTGGATATTTTCTCTTTTCCGGACCATTCTCTATAAACCCTAGAGATGGTTGTGCATGAAAATCCCAGTAGATCAGCAGTTTCTGAAATACTCAGGCCAGCCCGTGTGGCACCAACAACCATGCCACATTCAAAGTCACTTAAGTCAACTTTCTTCCCCATTCTGATGCTCGGTATGAACTGCAGCAGATCATCTTGGCCATGTCTACATGCATAAATGCATTAAGTTGCTGCCATATGATTGGCTGATTAGACATTTGCATTAATGAGCAGTGGGACAGGTGTACCTAATAAAGTGGCCGATGAGTGTAGATCTCCTAGGAAACCAGACTAAATGCCTCTAATCAGTGAGAGCGCTTAGGGTCATACTTGGAGAAGTCGGCAACGAGTTTGACATCTGCGATGACCAGCTTGTGCTCCAGCAGCAGGTGTTTGAGGAGCTGGTCCCTATCTGAGAGGGGATGTGTGTTGGAGCACAGAGCACAGGGCAGCAGGCAGGCCCCCACGCCATCACCAGCCTCCCGCTGCTCAGGGAAGCATAGTGGCTCCAAAATGCAATCCTGGCCACCTGGAGGGAGAACACAGCGGCAGCTAAGGGACCGTCTACGGTGGTTTAAGGGACCGTCTACGGTGGTTTAAGGACCGTCTACGGTGGTTTAAGGGACCGTCTACGGTGGTTTAAGGGACCGTCTACGGTGGTTTAAGGACCGTCTACGGTGGTTTAAGTCAGCCGTCTGTAGTAGGAACGCCACAAACTTGTAAAATGGAGCTGGTGTATGTTTTCTGTATCTTAGCTACGGGTTCTCAATTGCAGACCTGGGGCTCCTCTGCTCCGCACAGGTTAGTGTTTTTGAATGACGTGCAACAAATAAACCTTTTATGGTATGTGAGATTTAGAATATCTGTGTAAACACAGAATTAGGGAAGATTCAGGGTATAAATCTCCACATGCACACAGCTGACTGTCAGACAGTTACTTTCAAAAGGTTGCAGTTAAGATTAGGATTATTAAAACAGAAAACTGCCTTCCTTCCCTGAATCTATCCTCAATAAATTCACCAACAGCCTACTAACCATATCTGGTTGCTCTTTTTGCCAAGGTTGTGTCTTTTGTGTGATTATTTTGTCTTTGAACAAACATATTTGCATACTTTGATATATGCAATAAAATTTGTTACAATAAATATATGAGTATCTCACTCAAGGCCTTCATACTCATATATTTACAATTCCAGAACATGGACATCACTCATCCATAAAGGAGCCCCTGATTCAATATGAATTAAAGCATGACTCACTCACTCACCCATCACCCAACATCACTAAACACCTATCACAGGCTGTCTTGAAATTGTACTTCATGGTCGTTTCTCACAAACCGAGCACTAAACACTGAAAAGATGAATAAATAAATAAAGATATGTAAAGATATGTATGTGACTCATCCAGTAATGAGCCCCGTGTTGGTAATATCACTCTCTCTCGTGATCACTTCGAGCTCCACACAAGCACTGAATGGACAAGTCAACACACCACTGTGGAGACCCCGACCCACACAGCAGCCTACACACACTGTCTCTCTCTCAGTGTCTCTCTGTCTCTCACACACTCACACACACACACGCACTGAATGGTCAAGTCAACACACCACTGTGGAGACCCCGACCCACACAGCAGCCTACACCGCACTCTCTCTCTCAGTGTCTCTCTGTCTCTCACACACACACACACACACACACACACACACACACACACTGAATGGACAAGTCAACACACCACTGTGGAGACCCCGACCCACACAGCAGCCTACACCGCACTCTCTCTCTCAGTGTCTCCCTGTCTCTCATACACACACACACACACACACACACACACACACACACACACACACACACACGTTCAGTATCTAAAAACATTTGTTTAGGATTTAATAATAAATTCTTTCTCAGTCCGAGCCAAGCAGCTCTCACTAGCTAACTTTGTGCCAATGAAATTGCCACTTAACCTCGCATTTTATGTTGCTTAATTTAACGATAATCGAAATAACAGCAGAACATCCTAAACACTAGTGGTGGAAAATTAGCACAATTATGCCAAATCTGTAGCCTATTGTAACGTAGTAGCGTATGTTGTTAGCTGTCCAGCTAACTACCTGTCACTTCTGCGCGCTCCTTCCGGGTGGCCATCGTCGAGTAACTGAGTCACGTGACAATAGAATAAGAACGGGCCAATCGCAATTGTTGTAGTATTCATGGGACTTGTAGTTTTTTACCTTCCATTTATCGTTCATTTACTTCATCTCCCATGAAGCAGTTCACATTTTTACTGGGCTGGGAAAATGTACTGTATGTGGGATGCTGTGCGTCTGCCCTCGGAACAATACAGTGAAAGCCAAGCTGATATCAATATGGACTGTATCATTCGCAATTACCCCGTTATATAGCATGCAGTTTCTTTGCTAGGTGCGAAAAAATGTGGATCCCGACTGAACACGAAAAATATGGCGTTGGTAAGAATAATTTTTCATTTTTTGCCGCTTTATAACCGAATTATAATAGCTATCGTGGATTACTGCAGGTATGATGATAAGACGGGCATCTAGACAGCGACACTGTGTGTGGTCGCCCGCAGCAGAGAAAATTACTCTTCATATTTATTTTTCTCAAAATCCTTGATGGTCAGAGTCATAGATCGAACATTTCACATTACATACTAATGTTAATTTGTGCATTTTATTTTCCACAGTCTGATTTTAATGGCCTTTTTAACTCTTTGGCACATGCCGCAATCCGGTGAAATGGCATTCAGTTTGTTTTTGCTTTTTGTGCTTATCAGTGAACATTTTGATTTATTCCCTTTCTGCCTTTATTTTTGTCTTTCCTTCTTAATATAACGTTGTCTAGCTCTCCATCTTCACTTAGGGAAAGTTAAACAATGCAAGATTTGCCTGAAAAACACGAGACTTTAAATAAATACATATTTTAAATCAAAGAAACATATTCACTATCAATTAGAAACATTATAGTATATTGTTCCATTTATCCACTGACAGTTTTAATTAATGTCTGTACCTTGGTTTAGGATGTTGATTATTTTGTAATTATTTTGTCTCTTTGGATATAACAATGTTGATGAATGCTCTCATAGGATACATTTGACTCAAAAAACAAACAAAAAAACATTTGTAAAAAAATGTATACATAATGCTATCTCACACACTGCAAAGTTATCAGAATGTGTTTACAAAACAATGATAAAAAAATACTATAAATATAAATACTTTCACAGTTCTGTTTAGATGTCCATGGTGAGTTTGTTGTTACGCTATCTAACATTTTAAATGATGAGTCTTGGTAAATTTAAGTAGCAGTGCAGGTGAGCAGTCCATCAAAATTTGATCAGCCATTTTCCCATGGGGACGTGGGTGGTTTGCTGCCCTTAAAGTCAGACAAATGTTAGGAAAAGTCAAAAGACTCAGAATCACACGATACCACACGTCACTTCTTTAGGAGCCTTCCTGAACTCTAGATTTACAGTGACATGGTTCCACTGACTTACTTCAGGCGAGCCAGTGTTAACCTCAAGACTTCTGTGGGCTTGTAAAGAATCCTCCCGAGACCCTCCGGCTGCTCTGTGTCATATGCATCACATACTTTGCTTTAAGAACTAGTTTGGCTAATTGTCAGATTGGTGGTTTTGGTCTAGATACTATGTCCAGACACAGCTGAGAGAGCCGAGAGGTTAAACTACAGGAGAAAAAGAGGGTCATTTCTGTCACGTCTGTGCAAACAAGCAAAGGAGACACTCAGAGACGCTCAGGGACGTAAATGACCCTCATCAGTGAAAGATGGGGTGAGAGAAAATGAAAGAGTGCGAAAGGCCCCCTCTGTGCTTCTGACTAAACTGCAGAGTAATCTCTGGGTGAGATGAGAAAATGCTCCAGACTCCTGTGGTTGATAAGGTGGAGCAGGAGGTTTGCAGGCTAGCCTAGCGTGAAGCAGCATAACCTACGACACTGGAAGATGGAGAAGTGCTTCTGAATTACATCTTACAGCTCTCAGCAAGGTGCACACTGCCACACAAACCTTTATCATTCATGAAATATAGATGCTATCCAACAGGGTCTGGCACCTCTCTCTCACACACACACACACACACACACACACACACACACACACACACACACACACACACACACACACACACACACACACACACACACACACACACACGTACTGTTAACTAGGCATGCATACCATCATTTTGACTATTGCTTTCTCTTGGTCGCCTATTAATGCCATCTGCTTCGTTTAAATATCATCAAATTCGACACTGTAAACAGAGCAGGATATGTTTTTGTGATGAATGTTGCTTGTTTAGTACCCAAAAACTCTTCCTTTTTTGAGGTTTTTTGTTTGTTTGCAGCTGGTAGAGCCATATGTCCATAAAGAGGCAACAGCATGGTAAAAGTGTCTCTGTCAAACGCAGAAGAAACGATCAGCCAACAGTCAAGCGTGCTGTAGACGTACCAATAACGTTACGTTTGAAGAAACCTATTCCTGTCTGAATGCTCTTGGCCCCTACATTGAAAGGACAGGCATGTTCACGTTTTCTAAGGTTTCCCTCTCGAGGGCATGAGAGCAATAGTTGATGTTGAAATCAACTATTTGAGTTCAACTTATTGCTCTCCCCCGACTGTGTGTGTCCCTGGTGGGGAGAGCTGGATCGAGGGTGGACCGGGCCTGGATCGGATTATCCCCTGGTCTTTGTGACACTCGGGCTCTGCTCAAGTACGGTGGCAGGATGGAAGCGAGACCACTTAAAAAACCACAGACACACGTTTAGGTGCAGTTACACTGCTCAGCGGGGAAACATTAGTATAAGCGTGCACACACACGTGCACATGCTCAGACGTGATTATTGAGAGAATGGCCAAACAACAGAACACCAGCTGTAATGGCTGTTTAACACTACAGAGTGGCCTACAGCAGAACAGATGTTTTCGTTTTAGCACGGTTACGGCACAACGTGGACTCGGGCTGATGGGAAATGAGACGGCGTCACTCGTGGCCTTACTGACAGCTCGTATGGTGAGACAGTGTGACGGAGCTTCCTACAGGATTAGTCCCTTACTTCTCATCCACGTCCATATTCCTGCTCCACATTCTGCTGGTTCTGCCGGTTCTTTCTGCCCCGGCATCGCTGTAAACCAGTCCACACAATGTGCCGGTGTTAAATGAACTCCTGCACAGGTAAATTAGATTCCGCTTAGTGCTGTAAGACAGCAGTAGTGTCTGCTCAGGATCGCTGGATTTGCTTCGCAGGTCCAAGCAGAACAAAATAACATCAGATGAAGGAATGACTACACTAATCGTGGGTAAATGTCATTGTGGTCCTTGTCATCGTTGAAGTTGTGTGGCGTTCTGTCCTGAGATGTAAACTCCACTGTCTGTTGTGCATCCATTTTTTTATTAGTCACACTGTGAATGTTGGTTTTATTTTAAGTCCTGCGGAGTCAGTTATGAACTAAAGGCAGACAGGCAGATGTAGCACTCGGAGACTTTCGGAGAGGAGCTTTCTTCTCTGGGGCTGTGTGGCTTTGGCGGTACGGTGTGGTTTTGTCCGCCTGAGTTCCCCCCGGACCTTCATCCTCATCCCTGCTCACACCTCCAGAAAGGGAAAACAGGATGTGACAGGCAGCTATTGGATTCTTGTGGTATGCTGTCTTGCCTGAAGATGCTGGTTCAGGGATGCGGTCTCTGAAGACCTCAGGTGTTGGCCTCATCAGTGCTCATGCTCTTCCATTCTTTTGTCTCTAGGAAGTTCATGCTTTCTATGCACGAGGGAAAGATATGCTTTTATTTTGTTCTCCTGGATATTATGATCCGTCCATCCTATGAGGTGTAGCAAATGACGTGTTTTAGAGGCTTTTCCGCGTGTCCCCTGCACATTTGCCCCACTGCAATACGATTTCCTTTTTCTTACCCTCTCTCCACCAGGCACCGGCCTCATCTATGTGTCTGATGTCGAGATAGCAGGGCTGAAGCCTGACCTCGTCTGCCTGGTCATGTCTAGCGCCCCGCAGGCAGCATGACTGGGCCAGCCGTTTTCCCCGATGGTGTCAAAGCGTCGTGTATGGCGTTAGCATCAGTGTTGAAGGCGCCTGAGACAGGCTGCTCACTGAATGGCTGTGTAACTTGCTTGTTAGCCGCTGTGAGACCTAGTCTGAGTTTCACTGTGCACAGCATTGCTAAGACTGGCAGGTGAATAAACTTGCCAGGACTGTGACTGTTAAGTTTCAAAAGCAGCCCCCTCGTTCATCTGGGTACTAATGACACTCCAGTGACTTACACCAATGAATGTTTTGCCAAAATATACAAGTACTGTTCACACAGTTTGCACATGTCTATATTAGGTTTAATTAATGGCATCCACTAACTCTACTGCTGCCTGGTCCACTTTTTGTTCACGGTGCTGTGGGATAGCTGCATTTCTCTGAATGCACATCAAGTTGATAGAACTGGTGAATAAGACACTTTTGAAACATGTAAATAGACTTTTTTTGGACTGTTCGGAGTAATTTATTGTCAGGCATCTATCACAAAGGATTAGAGAGAATGGCACAGCTCCCAGAAGAGTTCAATGTGTTCGGTTTCCTCCGTATCCGTGTCTGTCTCTCTCTTTTCATCGCTTATACATACGCTGTAGTCACAAACGCAGTCTCTCTCCCTCTTTTCTTTCCTGTTGCCATGTTGCCTGGTGACACGGTGTCCGTCCAGGCTGTCCTCCACAGAGAATATCGCTAGGACAGACGAGCTCACGAGCTCATCCGTGTGAAAGAACAAGAGTGTAGTGTTATTGAGACGCGTGCACTAGCACATCCATCACATTCATGAATCTTAATTTTTTGACTGAAGTTTGGGGGTTTTAATTTCATGTTTATAAATGAATTCACTGCTGTAACGTGTGGCCTGTCAGCACTGGCAGGCCTGTGGTCTCTTCTTCGTGTCTGTGTGAGTGTGACTGTGTGTGTTTCTCATGGGTTCTCCCTCAAGTTCATTTAATGGCTCTTCACAGTACTGCAATTGATCCCAGATGAGTTTGAGAAAATCACAATTATTGAAGTGAATGAAGTGAAGGGTTGTTTGCTCCACCACTGACGCACTATTGCTATCTGTGTGTGTGTGTATGAAGAATATATATATATGATATATATATATATATATATATATATATATATATATATATATATATATATATATATATATATATATGATATATATGATATATATGTGGTTTGTTTTGCTTGTTTGCTTTTGCGTTCTTATTCATAAAACTATGTTAAATTACACTGAAATATAACTACTGGAAACAGATACTTTACTACGTATCTAAGCTTATTTTTACTTTACTAGGACGACGAGTTGATACAGCACAAAATATGTTTATAGTGGCTGTATTAATCTTAACAGGTTTTATGTTGCTACCTAATGAAGGTTATGCCACGACAAGCTGCAGCACGCTCATTAGATTTTCGAGACAGTGGATTAAATAAGTCTAAACCATTAACCGATTTAGCGTAGAATATTTTAATGACTGTGGTAATTAGAGCTTCAGTAAGGTAGAGCGGGAACGTTAGCATATAGTTATTAGCTTATTCAGAAAAAATCAGCTACATTTCGCAATATGCCACTGAGCTAAAATGCTTCCTCTTGTTTCTTTTCGAGCGCTCAAATCGTAAATTCACACTTATTTTTTCGCCATTTAAACGGTGAATAAACCTCGACACAGGAAGCACTTGTAGAATCACTTTGACCAGATTATTTTATTTTGAAACGTTATCGCTCTTTGAGACAATTACAAAATGGCTTGTGGTCCACATAACGGATATTCACCTCTAGTGCCTCAAATTCTGTGTGAATAATGATTTACTAAAAAATGTTGTGAGCATCTTTTGTGTCAGAAGTCAGCCTTCTTAAAGTGCAAAAATGTCTTCACAGCCGAAAAACATTTATTTTATTATTTTGCAATATGCATGGTTTATTTTGTGTGATTCAGCAGCCTAGAAATAATATTTTTTGAAATATTATATCCTTCCCAGACTTGGGGGGTATAAATAACGGCCGTAATATGGAGTAAAAAAATGTATACAGCATTTTAGATATTTTAAAAGAAACGGATAATATGTCAGATATATAATTCATAACTAAAGTTCTTAGTTGTAAAACAGCGAAGCTGAGCTTCACAGCATGTCTGATTAGCTCATTTGTCCTGTGCTCTTTGTGTTGCTCATGAATGTCAGCATTCATCTTTGGGCGTTACAGAGTTGGTGACCCACATTAGGGCGTCCGGGTGTGGTGCCCCTCACCGGCTCTCCCTGGTCTTGCAGTCTGCGTCCTGGAGGAGCATCACGGGGAGTGTGTGTACTCTCCACACGTGGGTGTGTTGCGGGATAGCGGCTGCTGTTTTACGTAACGCATAGGTAACAGCCTACACGCCAGCAGGCTTGCTTTGCTTTAAATGACGCCGTTCGCCAAGGTTGCCCACACAAATAATAAACAGGTTTATGCCAACATGGTTACGCTGACGGATGCTGTTGGGGGCTCTCGGTTGACGTGTATCGAAATGCGAGCTGTTTTCATGCAGCCTGCAGCACCTGACGTTCTAAAGCAGGCAGGCGGACTTAATGTAGCATAAATCCAACACCTCATAGCAAAGGGGAAGTGAACCGCGTTGTCTCCTCTCTGACTCACTCCTTTGATGAGAAACAGAAAGAGCTCAGCTTCAACATCCCAACGGCCCTGTGAAGTGTTCCTCGTTCTTAATGCAGCCGTCAATGTTATGGATAACATAAAACCTCCTCGGTTCAGTTTCAGATGTTTGATGTTTTTTGGACCCTCAGCAGGTGCAGGTCTGATTCAGACCCTTCATGATTTGCAGAGACACGGAAAGCATTTCATTGCCCAGAGTTTTCTTCATTTTTTTTTTTTTTAATCAAGTGGAGGAGCATGAACACACACGTCTGCTCTTTGTCTTAATCTAGTCCTTTGTTAGTTGTGAACGCTGTGCACGACTCTCAGAGTTCCGTCAGAGTGTCTGTCAGCGCAGCAAGAGAGAAATGAGAGAGCCCAGCAACAGAGCTGATGCAACGCCTGCTCACATTCTTAACAATCTGGGCTTCTTTCCTCTATGCCAAACGGTAAATATTACAGCCACTTTGCCGTACATGCACTCGACCCCAACAGCATGTACATGCAGGCACACAGCAGCAAAGAAACTGTCCTCAAACGCTGAGCAGATGGGGTTTTTTTTTAAGTAGCCTTCTCTCTGCAAAGTTATATTACGCTACCGTCTTATTTCAGCACAAATAAAACTGAAGTAATTGCGTTGCTCTGTTTGCAATGCCTTCTAATTATTATTCGCAGCGTGCTGGACCCAGCATTGCATAACATTTGAAAGTCCAGCACTTTGGCTGCCTAATTAATGTCACCATAACCTTTCTGAGAGGCTCTTTGTTTGAGGATGCTGTCAGCGATGGGAAATATCAGCATGGTTCTGCTCCTGAAGCTGCACATGTGTGCAGTCTGCGGGGCAGAGGAGGAATGGGGAGGGTGAGGGGGGGGGTGTGAGAGGTGTTGGGAGGGTGAGGAGTGAGAGAGGGTGTGAGGGATGTTGGGATGGTGAGGAGTGTTGGGGTGTGGGGAGGGTGAGGAGTATTGGAGGGTGGGGAGAGTGAGATGTTTGAGGAGTGTTGGGGTGTGAGGAGGGTGAGGAGTGTTGGGATGTGAGAAGGGTGGGGAGGGTGAGGAGTCTTGGGGATGTGAGGAGTGTTGGGGAGGGTGAGGAGTGTGGGGGATGTGAGGATGTGTTGGGGTGTGAGGAGTGTTGGGGGTGTTAGGAGTGTTGGGGAGGCTGAGGAGTGTTGTGGTGAGGAGAGGGTGAGAAGTGTGAGGAGTGTTGGGGATGTGAGGATGTGTTGGGGGTGTGAGGAGTGTTGTGGTGTGGGGAGGGTGAGAAGTGTTGGGGTGTGAAGAGGGCGAGGAGTCTGGGGAGGGTGAGGAGTGTGGGGAGTGTTGGGGAGGGTGAGGAGTGTTGGGCATGTGAGGATGTGTTGGGGGTGTGAGGAGTGTTGGGGGTGTGAGGAGTGTTGGGGAGGCTGAGGAGTGTTGTGGTGAGGAGAGGGTGAGAAGTGTGAGGAGTGTTGGGGTGTGAAGAGGGTGATGAATGTTGGCGAGGGTGAGAAGTGTAAGGAGTGTTGGAGTGTGAGGAGTGCTGTGGTGTGGGGAGGGTGAGAAGTGTGAGGAGTGTTGGGGGTGTGAGGAGGGTGAGGAGCTCCCTGCTCCTGGCTAATTCGTGAGGTCTCAGGCTGTCCAGCCTTGCACCAGGCAGCAGTGTGAGACCACGGTGTGATTACAGTTTAGCACTAATACACACACTACAGTCTCACGCAGCCCAGCCTGTTTGAAGTGGTCCTGGTAGCTGAGGAACACGGGTGTAATGAAGCATGCTGTTATTCATACGTGTGATGGCTGTTGAACTATTGGTCTGAAATGTATTGATGGTCTTTCTTTGATCATGAAAGAAGTGCAAATAAAACTCAAAAGAATGACCATATGAAATGAAAATGTGGTTATTTTCCATCTGTGACCTTTATAACTGAAGGCATGAGACACTATTTTCAGTTAAATGTTATCCTAGATTATTATTTCACCTGTCATTTCATTTAAGTAAATATATTCAAGCATGCACAGCTGAAATAGCTCTGGTTGGCTGGGTGGACATTTAGTGCCACACATTGTGTGTGTTTACTCCTCTGTATGTATTAGAGAAAACCGCTGACAGGCAGCAAGCCTTGCAAAGCAAATTCACTTTTCTTTTCACAGAAGCTGACATTGCTATTTAAAAGTCGTCCTATTCGCTGGTGGTTCGTGTCACAAGACTGACGTTGCCACATTTTGGGATGCTTTGACATCTTTATGCATGATCATGGCTATGCTTAATACCCTGATATGCAGATGAGTTGTGTGTGCTGTAGTAGGTCGGCAGAGCATTAGAGCGCATGAGTTCTGTTGTTGCTCCTTGGTATCCTGCAGTGTGCGAAATCTTTGAGTGTTACGTAACTCAAGTGCAGAGATGTGGCTAGGAACGGGAGATGCTCAAATGTCTAAAAAACACTCGAATCTAAACAAGAAATTCTGCCCAAATTCAGGCAGAGCATTTACATGCCATGTTGGCTCTGGACTTGCTTCCCCATGAGATTTGTTTGGACTGGATTTAATCTTACGATAATCTTGCTGGAGACTGTACTTTGTGCAACCTACCGTGCCCTATTATGAGTGATTTCTATTATGTTTGTGGGAGTCTAAAGTCATGGACATCAGTAATGACCACCAGACAGAGGTGTGGCGCACACACACACACACACACGCGCGCTCTGATGGCAATGCTGCACAATTAACGATTCCCTTTGCCATTTCAGTGCTGGCAAACTTTCGCGGAACGATTCAGCATGGGCTGCCTCTGGAGATTGGAGAAACAGTGCAGATACTGGAGAAATGTGAAGGTAATTAGACAAAACGCCTGTGTGGAAACCACTGACAGGACCTACTGAAAGAGTCCAACAGCTGTCTTTACACTAGCTCTGAGCTTTAGATGGTGTGCACAAATAGCACTTGTAAGCACGTGTGTGCATTTTCTTATTCAACCCTGTCTGTTGTTGCATTATGAAGTTGGGACCGTGTGTGTTTCTTCACTCGGATGCTGAAATGCTAAAGCTTGTAATCCGTAAAATAGAGTCTCCAAGGTTATTCCATTCAGATTGGCTACATTTGTTATTTATTTAATTCATTTTTTATGATGGTTAAACAGATTTGAGCTGATGTGTTGTGTATTGTTTTTTTCAGCATGTTGAGTGTATTGCATGAGTCATATGAGCCCACAGACTTCTTTTCAATAGCTTCAATGGTCTTTAGTATCTTATGCAAACCAGCATTCTTATTTTGCAAAGGACTCTTTAGGGGACCTCAAAGACAGTTGTGCAGTGCAGTATTTATTCTGCTCATCTTGCGCTATCCTCATTCATTACTTGTAAATGATAAAAAGGAGGTTTCTATGTCATGTAAGCTGTGACGGTTTCTGTGCTCCTGTCGATACTGAGGAGTGGATTTTCTAAAATGTCACCATTTGTCCTTTTAGGGTGGTACAGGGGGTTCATTATAAAGAATCCAAATGTCAAGGTAAGTTGCATCTGTGCAGTAAAATTAGTCGAATATTGACTGATTTGCTCACTTTATTGTTTCTGAGTGCACCATGGAAAGAATTCATTAAGCAAGCCAGTGATAATGAACATCAAAAGAAAGTCATGAAAGTTAAACACTGAACAATTCCCTATTCATTATTTTAATCTGCCTGGAACTGTGGATTAATAATTCAGTGATACTTTAGTTGGCATGCGTAATCTGTGGTATATCATAAATCTTCACAGGTCCTGATGTGTCTTTTCTGATTTCTCTTCCAGGGAATATTCCCGTGCAGCTACGTCCACTTGAAACATGCACACATTAAGAACAAGGGGTAAGAGTTCTTCTCACTCCTGGGCTTTTATGAGTCTACAGAACAGTTGCTGGTGTCCAGGAGGCCGTGTAGCTCCAAGTCCTGTTTCTTCATCCAGCTCCAATCTGGTTGTATCAGACGGCGCTGTCGGACTACCGCTCAGTGCAGTTGGGGGTCTTTTACAAGCTCGTTTTACTGAACCCATATCTAGTGGTGTTAATGGTCTATAAACGTGTCACTTTGCTTCCGTTCTTTACAATCCTCCTCCCATCATGGTTAGTTAAGGAGAACTAGACGTTATGAAAGGTGCACTTGGATCGTGTTT
Source organism: Brachyhypopomus gauderio (assembly GCF_052324685.1). Lineage (NCBI taxonomy): Eukaryota > Metazoa > Chordata > Actinopteri > Gymnotiformes > Hypopomidae > Brachyhypopomus > Brachyhypopomus gauderio. Next base: position 7,959,088 of record NC_135221.1, on the reverse strand, counting down.
TGATGTGTGTGTAAAAGCTGGCCTCATTTGAGTCGAATGACGAATCTGATGTAGTTAGCAGGGCCCTGATATTCCTGTGACTAAGGGTCTTTTCTCACGGTCATAGTTTACTACTTGCTCTGTGTGTGTGTGATTGTGTGTGTGTGTGTGTGTGTGTGTGTGTGTGTGTGTGTGTGTGTGTGTGCGTGCGCGTGTGTGTGTGTGCGTGCGCGTGTGTGTGTGTGCGTGCGCGTGTGTGTGTGTGCGTGCGCGTGTGTGTGTGTGCATGCGCGTGTGTGTGCGTGCGTGTGTCGCCCACAGGCAGTTTGAGACAGTCATTCCCATGGAGGAGTCGGTGGTAACAGAGATGACTGTGACTTTGAGGGAGTGGGGCACCATGTGGAAGCAGCTTTATGTGGTAAAATGGCTGTTTGGTCAAACAGAGACACTGCAGCAATGCTGGCAGGAACTGAATTCTTTGCAGGCTGTTTTCAAAAGGCACTGATATGTGAATTTAAATGTTTACACACTTAAACATGTCAGTTAACTGTGATGAAAAGAGAAAATACTGACCTTGCTTGTTGCATGAGACATTGAAATAACACATAGTGTTATCATCACTTGGTGATCTAAATGAGAAATTCACAGGGAATAAGTTTGACTGATTGATTTGGGTAATTTTCAGAATGCTTGATATGCTAGTGTGACATTTGTGTTTCTCCTGTTTCCACCGTGTCTGGGGCTGATGGGGAATCTTGGACCGAGACACGGGGCAGTACCGAGCGCTCTCGTTGGTCCCGGGGCGGGGATTAGCCTTCGCCAGGCCGAGTGACCTCTCCCTGTCCTTCACAGAAGAACGACGGGGAACTATTCCACAGACTCTGGCACGTGATGACGGAGATCCTGGAGCTGAGACAGCAGGTCCTGCTGGGTCACCTGACCCACGACCGCATGACCGACATCAAGCAGCACGTCATCGCGCGCCTGGACTGGGGCAACGAGTGAGTGGCGGGAGGAGGCGTGAGACACACCGCAGGAAACCCCCGTTAGACCCTCGCCGGCCTCCCTGCGAGCAAGGCTGGGCTTCCCACACAGCTGTTCCACCGGGCCGCGCAGGCATGGCGGTAGTGGTGACCTTGGCAGGGAGCTGTTGTGTTGCTGAATTCTGTTGTGAGCCACACATGCTTTTCTTCAAGGTGCAGACAGAATGTGCTTGTGAGGCATTATGCAAATTTTTTGCACTTTGAATCTTCCCAGCCGAACATGTATTTTTAGACTGCTTTGCTGGCAGCTTAAAATATTTAGGAAGTTAAAATATTTGGTTTATGCTAATTGCTGGTATAGGCGAGATTGCTAAATGCTTCTGTGCTTTTCTGTTACAGGCAGCTGGGACTGGACCTTGTCCCCAGACGGGACTTTAGCATGGTAGACCCAGACGAGATTAGTGTCACTGAGCTCTATCGGCTGGTTGGTTTTATACACACACACACACACACACACACACACACACACACACACACACACACACACACACACACACACACACACACAGATACATATACACCCATTACTCATGAGTCACCATTGCACTGCTGCCCAAGTGCTCTGTTACCATGGCAACTGCAGCCCAGCCTGACGCCAGGGATCTCTTTCATATTCCTGCTGCTCCATCCTGTTTTTACACACACACTCACACACTCACACACTCACACACTCACACACACACACACACACACACACACACACACACACACACACACACACTCACACACATGTATCAAGCCATCCCTGCGTAGGGAAATAATAGTAATTAAGGAGAACAGAGAAATGGTAAATTGTGCATTAAGTGGATGTTTGCAAACTCCCAGTGGAGATTAATTCATTCTTAATACTGTCCAAGGAATCGTGTGCAGGAGCCGTTCTAGAGGTTCTAGAGGTTCTTGAGGTTCTAGAGGTTCATGCAGCTCCATTGAAACCCTCCCAATCTCATTAGTGTACATCAGTGTACTGGGAAACTGCATATTGTTTCACACCACAAACAAGAAGGGAGCAGCTTACATACAACAGAAAAGGCAGAAAAGAGTCCAGTAGGTCCCCAAGGTCTAGTAGCTCATTTGAATGGGCCTGTGACAGCACGCACTAGACAAGGCGCAGGTACGCAAGACGGCTCAGACCTCCATCATCGCAGGTTCATACATCACATCGTGCTAGTAACCAGTGGTAGAACACAGTGGGAATCATGGTAGTCCGGCGGCTACAAGCCGTATCTGTATAAGAGCGACATTTACACACCAGTTACACACACTGTCCTCCTTTATGTGACCTGACTTCTATGTTATCTGGGTTGTATGCCAAATAAGTGTAGTTAAGACAATTATTCTTTATGTATGTTTGGTTATGCATGAGACTTCGCTGTGTGAATTTATATACGCATTCGTGTAGGTGTGCATGTAGCTTTAGTCAGTCACTCTTTGTCATACACTGTTGACACACTGTTGATACACTGCGTTAATGCGTTAATGCATGTAGGCCTCTACAGTAATGTGGTGGTGTAGCTGGGAGGTAATGTGTAAGTCCCTGTTCTGGCTGTGTTGTGTCAGATGGAGCGGCGCCATCGGAAGCGAGACGTCCCTCTACAGGCCAGCATGCATCACCTGTTCCTGCAGCTCAACGGCCTGCTGAATTGTGGCCTGGGCGAAGAGCTGGAAGTCTTCTTCTTCGTCTATGACAGCAGAGAGATGCGACCAATCAGGTAGGGCTCTGCTGAGTCGCCGGGCTGATCTGACCAATCACGTCCAGCGGTAAATGCAAGACACCAGAGAGTGAAACTAAGAGTGAGAAGAGCAATTGAGAAATATATTTTTTTGTAGTGGATATCTAAAAATCATCTGAACAAATGGATATGATAGGTTCACAACTTCTAATTAAAGTATTTTGGTTGGGTTTTAATTTTTAAATTTTTATTTATTTATTTATTTAGCTTTTGTTTGAGGTAAAGTATTTTAACATGAATTTTTCATTCGAGATGCATTCGAATGCATCAACCTTGGGCCAGCCTTTATTTTTCTCAGTTAAACATTAAAGGCAGGAGAAAAGCTTTTGTTTGGCCAGTACTTATGAATTATGAATGGGCTGAATGGATGGGCCCCGTAGTCTGTCTGAGGGCTCTTTACACCTTCCACCAGTGTGAGCACTGCTGACAGGACCACAGCGTGTGTTTTGACGGCACGCAGCTGGACACGTGTGCGCGGGACGTGTGTGCGGGACGTGTCTGCGTTTCCCCGCTGCTGCTCAGTTTCGAGCTGCCTCGCTGAGCTCAGGCTGACGTGCGTCGGCCTCCGGGGTGCACTAGCGCTGCAGAGCAAGGCCACGGCCCCCGTGTGCTTGGGGAATATTTCATTTCATATTTCACGTCTTTCGCTGTCACTCTCTTTCTGACTATCTCTCTCGCTCTCTCTCTCTTGCACACAGTCACGCAAACACATTTTCTCTCTGTGTCTTTGCTAATGTCGGGCTGTGGAGGTGAGTGGAGTGTTCAGGCGTTCCTCATCACGTACGCTGGTGAATTATTCAGGATGAGTGTTTCTCCAGGGTTCAGAGCTGTTCAGAGAGAAGCATGCAGTGTGTGGGGGTTGGGTGGGGTGGTGTGTGTGTGTGTGTGGGGGGGGGGGGTCCTCAGCAGACCACCAGGCCTCTCTGCGTAATTAATAAGCATTCAGCTCTGCAGGGGGACGCGTTAGTACATGCAGAGGCCAATACACACACGCGCACACACACAAATATATTCTCTTCTCACACAGTGTCCCTTTGCGCCGTGTGTCAAACTTGACATAAACTGAAGCTGATTTTCTGAATTTTACCGATTCTTGATCTGTCTTTGTCTGTCTGTCTGTCTGTCTCTCTATGGCTGTCTCCCTGCTGCAGCGAAAGATTCTTTGTGCGGCTGAATAAGCAAGGGCTTCCCAAGTCACCAGACAGAACAGAAAGGCAGTGTACACTCTTTGTAGTGAGTACCCACATGTTTGGGGGTTGTGGGGGGTTGTAGAGAGGGCATGTCCTTGGCGCTCAGTCTCTGGGGCAGTTTTGGCGCTGAAACCTTTGCTTCTATCATGATGTACTTTGGGTTTTGCCTTGTTGCCTTGTGCCGGCCGAAGGCCTCATTTGGTTTTCTTCCAGTATGCAAGATGCTTTTTTGAGACCAGGTGCAACTGCCAAGGTCTCACCATGGTTTGTGGGTTTTGATCTTTCCGTCAACAGGTTGGCCACAGTGGTCACCCTATAGCGATTTCTGCCTTTACTGTTCAGCACTGTTTATGAGTGCACTGAGACTGATTCAGTGTTGTAATGTTGAGCCGAAAAATAAATGAAAACAGTTATTATTATGTAGAGAGCTGAAGTTAAGTGCACATGACATGTTTGGAAATTTACTGTTTTAACATTGCTGAATAAAACGTTTGTCTTTCTTTAAGGATTTGGGAAGTAGCGATCTCCGCAAAGATGTATATGTTGTAGCTCATATTTTTAGAATAGGTAAGAGCTGCAATTTGATTGGCGATCTTTTTCTTAAAGTGACCTATCAAGATGCCTTTTGAACCTTGTCAAAAGAGTGACACACCTTTCTTAATATGCTATGACAGTTATGGAACAGCACCTTCCATTTCTACATCGATATTAATTATTTGAATTAATAATATTAACCATCCAATGACTGTCAAGGTGTATGATGGCAGGTTTGAATATGTAATATTGCGTTGGCAAAATGATAAGCCACTTCAAGTAATGTGTAACCAGAGTGATGTCTTTATGTGTCTCAGTGTGTGAGTATCTGTGATGGCATGCATGGCCTACATCAGTTAATAACATTGTTGTCTCCGCAGTGTCTGCTATGTCCACTATGTGTGTATGCATGTGTTCGTGTCACGGTAGACGCCTGCGGAGTGGAGGTGGTGTGTTTGTGTGGCTGTTGATGGAGCTGTGATGGGATTGTGTTTTGTTTACTCTCTCCGTTCTGTCATAAATCCAGCACGTGACTGCCGGCTCGTGCCACCAGACAGCTCCTTCGCTTTCTAAACCGCAGCTCGTCACGGGCCGTTAGCTCGCGCCCCGCGTCACTCAGAGCCTCGAGCTCGTGGCATAGTCGTTTGTTGGTCTTTGTGACAGAACTGCGTATCCCGTCGCCGCGATCGTGGCGCTGCGCCAAAGCGACGCGGTTTGTGTTCGTCTGTGGCTGCGCATGCGTGGTCGGTGAACCTGGCTGGTGTGTGGTTGACAGGGCGAATGGTCGCGGGCGAGAAGAAGAGCGCGTGCAGCACGCAGTACAGACGTCCGTTTGGCTGCACGGTGATCAGCGTGTCGGACCTGCTGACGGCCGACTGCAAGGACGATCACCTGCTCAAAGTTTACTCGTGAGAATTTCCCTCACTCCTGTTCCCCACACCAACTTTACAAACCAAACATTGCATACTACAGTGCCTTCATCCCATCTGTCTTGTGAATAAACTAAAATGTAAATATCACTATTGAACTGTTCATAAGTAGTAGTAACATCCAGATTTAGGGCCAGGTTCATGGGCATGGGTTTAGCCTAGTCTTGGAATAAGTTGTAATATCAGTGGTGATTCACTAGTGAGTCTTTTTTAGTATCGGGTTGTAAATAACCTTGGACTGGGAAGCCAGCCATGTTCAATTAGAAATAAGCACTAATTGTCCTGAGCCAACACATTTTATTATCCACAGAACAATCAGACGGTGTTCAATGTCTGCGCTTCCCTGAGTTTGATGGTCTAATCTGTCCTTTTTTCCAGCTGCAACGCTGAAAGCGAGTGGTATCAAATCCATGACAACATTGTGCGCAAAGTCAGCTCCAGATACAATCCGATTGGCTCCGGCACAGGTTGGTCCCGCCTTCTCAATCTTTGAACGTGAAGGTCTCAACTCTGGCTTCTAGTCCATTAGCCAGGCTCACTCCGAAATAAAGCACCATGTGCCAAAACAAAAAATGGCAAACCGTCATGCAAATGGAGCAGACTTCCTCTCTCCTTGCCTGTGATGGAAATAGCCTTGGTCTTTAACTCAGAACTGGATCTTGAACACAGGACTCTCTGCCATTTCAGTGGAGATGGATTGAACGGGCTGCTTGCTGAAGAAAACCTCTGAAAAGTACTTCAGTCACTGCTTTCTTCTGTATTTCAGAAGCATGTTTGGAAGCTGGCCTGAGGGTGTTTAACACAGTGGTTAAGAACATTAGTTTAAGGTGTTCATTTTCTCAAAATTCTTTTTTCCCCCAAAATGAATGAGTGTAATAAATGTACACCAAAACAAACTGTTCCAGTTTAGGATAGAGGATAAATAAATGTGAATGAAATAACTCACATTGCAAAAATGTAGTAGCAGAGAGGGCCAGAGAAGACCTGTAATACTTCCACTTTTCCCTGCCACTGATTTCCACATCAGCAGATTAACGAGCAATTCATTCAGCCATAATTCAATTATGTTCAATGGAGCTTTTCTAAACGTCGTCCATTAAACGCTAATTATTAGTCATGCGTACATTAGCTATCAATATCTGCAAGAAGGGACTATCGAGCGCTTCCTGTGAGCACAGGGTACGCATAAACTGCCTTATCTTTCTCCTCTGGGGAGCCACTAATGGGAAAGGTTTTCGGCACTATCTTGCTAACCTAAACACTTCTCATGTTGACAAAGTTAAAAGCTGTTTATCGACCTCCTTCGCTGACCGTAAGAAACCGTTTGTAACACATGCTTGCCAAATGTTGTATGTCTTGTGAGACTTTGAGAGTGTACAGTGCCTCTATTTATCTTAAACAAAACAAAACAAAAACAAACAAGTGAAATGAACAAACCAAATCAACGTGTGTGGAGCTTTGCAGTGTGTCAGAATTGGGTGTCTTGTGGGTGTGTTTGCTGCATTATGTCTGATTGTGTTTTGTTGGGGCGTAAGAGCAGCAGCTTACATAAGACTGGCTGTGCTGGGTGTTTGACTAATGGAGATGTGAATGGGGTTTTGTTGGTGAGCTGGTCTGTGGGCAGCCTGTTCTGAATGTTATGAAATGGAAAAAAATTGCCCTGGAAGATTCCATAGGAAACAGAAGATAGTGCTTCTGTGGGCTGTGAACCTATCGAAATGCTATGAGCACACTTTGAAGCCATGAAAGATTTTAGCAATAGAAATCAAATTGGCTTGGGTGGTTATATTTGTAGCACAGAAGGATCATGAGAGAGAGAAAGATGAAGAGGCAGACTTAATGGTTCCTCAGCATCCAGACATGTGTGAGAAGAGGTGAGGATAAAAAGCCTCTGGCAAATGAAGGAACCTTGATCCCCTGATGACATTTCCAATCGCGTGAACTTATTATCCCTCTGTTCTCCTTTTTTGATAGATAAAGAAAATGTATTTTTGCAATGTAGCAGGTCAAAAGAAGTTGAGATCTGAGGGCCACACCTCAGTCCGAAATGTCGCCTTTCGTAACAAATGCAGCTGTGATGCAGCTCATTAAGGAAGGAGGTGTGATGACATCACAGTTGTTGATGACTCTGCGGGCTCTGCAGGGCTTGCCGTGTCTCTGCAGCTCCTGCACGGAGACCTGGAGCAGATCCAGAAGGATTACACGCGCCTCTTCACACACAGCGTCTCCATTACCAGGAGGCTTGGCTTCTCTGACATCATCATGCCTGGTGAGATACAGGCTTTATGTCCTTTAAAAGCTTCCCTGCCATCACTGCTCCCTTATTTCTATGTTTTATTTTTTGTAAAATGTAAATGTAATGTTTTATTTTTTGTAAAATGTAAATGTAATGGCATAAGCAGTTGGAAGTAGATCAGAAACTGTAACTGTGATGTTCAGTCTGTTATGTAACAGAAGCACAACTCTCTGCACCAATAGGCAGGCAGAAGTATTGCAGTATTGATTTCTCAGAATACTGTGGCCTGCAGTTTGCTTGTCTTTGTGGAACCAACGCTAAGTTGGTTTATCTGTTCATTAGAGGCTATTAGTTTTCTTGTGAGGCTCTTATATAGCTTTGATGACACACTCTGTGCTTAAAGTTCTTGTTTTCTAGATTTTTTCTATTTTTTTTTCTAAGAGTGTCCTCTGTTGAGGTGCATATGTTAATATGTTGTATCATCTATCTAATGACACATTCATTTGCAATTTACACGTTCATATTGGATTTCACACCTTCTGGTAGTTCACAGGGGATTTGCCCTAGCTCTTGTTGAAAGGTAATTAATGTTCTATAGTGTTTTTAGCACCTGCACTGATCTCTGACTTTTTACGGTCGAAGGTCAAGTTTAGATATGGTGTTAAAGGCACTTTATTGGGTCAGTGTCAAATGAATGTTACAACACATGCGTTTTAACAAACAAATGAATGTTTGTTCACACATTTTGTGCACGTTCAGCTCATTTTGCACATGCTGCTCAGCAGAAAGTTATACTGCATATTTTTTATGTATCTACTTGTTTATATGTAAACATGTAGGCCAATATATGATGGGTTTCTTGATATTGAAACTGAATCATTTGTAATCTTTCAAGCATAGTGTGTCTTAAAAAGGTAGAGAATATAGAGAACATTTCTGTGACCACGCGTAGAGTGTAAGGGTGGAGCAACAGTGTCTCGCTGGTTCTTCTCGCAGGTGAAATGAGGAGTGACGTGTACATTACGCTGGAGAGAGGGGAGTTCGAGAAAGGGGGGAAGAGTGTGGCGAGAAACGTGGAGGTCACTGTTTACCTGCTGGGAGCAGACGGCCAGGTCCTAAAGGTAAAACTAGCTCTGGGACCATCAACGGGAAGGTGTGTGTGTGTGTGTGTGTGTGTGTGTGTTCGTGTGTGTGTTCGTGTGTGTGTTCGTGTGTGTGTTCGTGTGTGTTGTAACCAATCATTAATAATTGTCTCTGCCTGCCTTACTTGGTTTTCGTGTGTGTGTGTGTGTGTGTGTGTGTGTGTGTGTGTGTGTGTGTGTGTGTGTGTGTGTGTGTGTGTGTGTTGTAACCAATCATTAATAATTGTCTCTGCCTGCCTTACTTGGTTTTCTCTTTCTTCTCTTTTCTGTCTCTTTCTGTTTTTCCTTCTCTGTGTGCTTTTCTTCTCTCTCTCTCACACTCTCTCCCCCCTCTCTCTCTGTCTCTCTCTCTCTAAGGGTATGGTGTGTTCGGGTTCAGGGGAGCCTGGCATGGATGAGTTCCATTCATTGGTGCTGTATCACAGTAACAGTCCCCGCTGGTCGGAGATGATCCAGCTGTCCGTTCCTCCGGAGTTGTTCAGGGCTACTCACTTGCGCTTCGAGTTCAGACACTGCTCCAGTAAGACCACACACTCCCCCATCAACACCAAAATGGTGCATTCAGTAGAGTTGTGGTTATTAAGGTCATTGTCAGATTGTGACCTCCTGTGATTCACTGGAATGCACTGAGAATGTTTAATAGGTACATCTGAGTTGTGTCTGAGATTGTTGACTCATTGAAGCACTAAATTGCTTCGCATTGTTACACTATGAATACTTTTGGTTTTAACAGTGACACTCCCAAATGGAATACAGGAATTGCAAACCTACCAAATGAAAACATATTTCTAATTGCACTGTATAGTAAACTGTATATAGCATGGTGCTTTAATAAGTGGAGCAGCATTAGTGGAGCTGTTTTAGAGAAGGAGAACATACGCATCTCATCTCTGGATCTGCTGTTCCAGCGAAGGAGAAAGGAGAGAAGAAGCTGTTTGGTTTCTCGTTTGTCCCCCTGATGCAAGAGGATGGGAGAACTCTACCTGATGGGACTCATGAGCTCATCGTCCATAAGGTTACATCAACAACAATAACAGATGCTGCTTATATAGATGCAGTTTCATATATAATGGCTTAACTGGATGGTGCAATGAAATAAAATAAAAATCAATGCAGCTAAAACAGATTAGAATACAAGGAACAGAAAAGGTACTGTTAAAACAACATATTTCAACAGAATCCAAAGGTAATTAAAATACAGTACTGCATTGTTAAATGTAGCACGTGATTGCACATGTGTATTAACCCTCTTTCCTCGTGCTCTTAGTGTGAAGAGACCGCAAATCTCCAGGACACATCTCGCTACCTCAAACTGGCGTACTCCAAGGCCAGTCTGCAGCCGGGCCAGAACCAGACCATCAAAAACAGCAAAGAGTCCTTCTGGATCCTCTCCCAGCTCTGCTCCACCAAACTTACGCAGAATGGTACCACTCTAGAACCCTAACATCACTGAAACATCAGCCCACAAATAGCATCGGTCCTCCACTGTCCCTCCCTCCCTTGACACGAGCCACCATAGTCCCACGTGACCCTGCACCTCACGTGACCCCTCCTGATGAGTGTTGGTGCCAGTGACCTCTGTGCTGTTAATGGCCCTGTGAGCACGGTGTCGATGAGCGTGGTGCCCCGCGGGGGGCGAGTGCACGCTGGCCTCACACCTGCCTATTTTGACCTTGGAGTGGAGCCCAAGGGTCCCGCTGCAGCCGTGTTCTCATCCGCCAGGCCGCGGTCCACAGTGCAGCACACACAGCACGCCGTCCAGACAAGGCTGGGGATGACCTCACAGTTCAGGGAAACCTTACGACCTCATCAGACATGGTTTTTATTGCCCTGACACTCAGTCCGGGATATTGTATCCAAACGCGGCCCACATCTTTGTAATAACTGAGGAATTGATTAATCTGATTGGCCACTGTGATGTCAGATGAGTCACAGTGAAGACTTTACCGTTTAATCGATATTATGGTAAACTTCAGTCTTGGAAGGTTTTTGCTTTGGAGAGCTAAATGTTCCTCTGGTTTGATACATCTGAGTCTTCATAGCAGCTGGTTCTTGACATGCATGACGTGAGCTTGTATTACACAAAAAACCCCAGCAGTCCATCTGTAGATATGATACTGTAATGCCGTGATTTCTCACCCAGTCCAGAGCAGGCAAGTCAGTATTCTCTTATTCTCTTATGTGGTTTATCAGGAAGACAGAATCATAATGAAAAATCCATATTTTTCTTATTACATTCATGTTTCAGCAATCAGTCTGTCTCAACCTGCAGGTGATATGTTGGATTTGCTAAAATGGAGAGCCCATCCAGACCGGATCATGGAGTGTCTGTCCAAGCTGAAGGACATCGACGGTGCTGAAATAGTTAAGGTAGAAAGTCCGTAAACTACAGAGTCTCACGTTGTGCTCCTACGTTCTCCTCGTGGCTCTGTTGGTACATCTCCGTTTTCTCCTTCGTGATGGAGCCTCCCTGAGTGACGGTCTTCATCATGTTCTTCTTTTGATCTTTGATAGTTTCTTCATGACATGCTGGACACCCTCTTTGCTGTTTTAGACGAGAGCCCACAGCGCTATGGACTGAAGGTGTTCGACTGCCTGGTAAGACATGCACAGCACACCTTGTGGTTTTGCATGGATATTTACCTCTTTGATGAGCGCTGCGTCTCTGATCCCCCTCGTCCACGGTAACGCCGTGCGGGACAGACTTTTAATAACCGCCCTTGCTTCTTCTGCTGCGTTGCCACGGTTACCCGCCAAATGTGGCTACTGACAAAATGCATTCAGTTGCGTTAGCTCACGCTGGGATCTTGTCGTAGCTGAACTGTTTGAACTTTTTCCTTGGTTGCATGATAGCTGCCTTCCTGAAGAACATTCATTTTCTAGCAGGAAATGGCAACTATTCCAGCAGCCACTGCACATGCCAGTTTAGCCACTTTTGAGTCCCAGTGAAGTTAATTTCAAGTTGAGCTCTTAACCCTGTGGCAAGCTCAAACATTTTACAGTATGACATAGTTACAAATATACTTTACATACCGGAGTGGAAAGCCTTCTTGGAATATGGTAGTGTCTTTGCGATACTGGTCTCACAGAAGAACCAATTAACGTCTAGAACTCATTACTGTCGTGCCCCGTTGTACTTTCATACCCGTTTGTACAGACTAGCTGTTAGCCATAAGCTGCTGTGATGCTAAGTCTTCACAGGGAGTCCGATGGAGTGAAGAGCTCTCCTCTGTTCCACAGGTCCACGTTATTAATTTACTGCAGGACAGTAAATTCCAGCACTTCAAGCCTGTCATGGACAACTACATAGAGCACCATTTTGCAGGAGCCCTGTCGTACCGGTGAGTAGCCTGAACCTTCCCAGAGCTACTCGGGGCATATTAGCGACGTGTTTGGTGTTAACATCAACATGAATCATTAGTTGCAACATTTTTGTGTTATTAAGGTCAAGATCAAGTTTTTGGGTTTTGTTCTCGTTTCCCAGTATACGTGGTGCGCTCTGGAACAAGATGTCGTTTCATCTGACCAATGATGCAATAAATAATTAAACAGTGCAGCAGCAAAGGAGACATTTATTTAGGGATATATTTTATTGATTGGTGACTGCAACTGGCCTCCATACCTTAACAGGTTTTATATTTAATGTCATGATGTCATGATTCCACGTTGATGGTTGTACTGACAGGATTTAATGCTCATTTCTTATTATCCGCATCTCTTCCTAAATGAAAATGTCTGGTTAGAAGTGATGGCCAGCAGCTCTGCTGTCTTCTGCTGAGTCTCTCTGTGAGACTCTGAACACACGTTCCTTCTTTGATGTCTCATAACCCGTCTTGCTCTCCTGACAAGACACTGCCCAGTACTTGTGTGTGTGGGCTGTGAAGTGCTGCTGCTGGTGGTGGTGGTGGTGGTGGGTGCTGTTTGTGGAGAGTTATATTCTGGAGAGAGTTTTTTTCCTGTTTGAACTGACTTGACTCTTACCTGAAGCTTACAGCACAATGTCCTTTGATTTTTCCTTCTCTCCTTTTTTCACTTTTGGCTCTCTCTCTCTCTCCCTGAATAACCTCTTCCATCCCTTTTGCGTATGTCCACCTCTCCTTATCCCTGCTGTCTCTCATTCTCTCACCATGTCATCTTCACGTCTCAAGCATTCATCCTTCACTCTGTCTCTCTTCAGCACATTTATTGGCTTGGCTCAAGCTGTGGGTTGGTGTTTGGCTCAAGTTGTGGGTATACCCTATATACCAATAAAATATATTTGTATATACCAATACTCTAATACCAATACTCTAATACCAATACTCTAATACCAATACTCTAATACCAATACTCTAATGAGTTTAACGGAGTGCCCTTTGATGTACTCGTGGACTCACTGTCATTGCGGTCTTGCCTTTGTCTTGGTGTGCAGACCCTGTGGGCTGTGAAGCATGTTCAGGTGAGGCCCCAGGTTCAGGGGTCTCGGGGACCAGGGACCCGCGGGTCTGTTTGGTTCAGCGAGAGGACACGAGCTGAACGTGTTTGCTACATCCATATTTTCACACTCACAGACGTGATGCAGAAATCACATACTTCTCATGTACATTTATCACCACCTTTTTCTGTAACCATGTAAGTGTAAATAATGCCTTTAGATGTAAATAATGCAGGTGATGCCATTAGAGGCTCATTGTTTGTGCTGCTTGGTAATCTGGTGCTCATTGTTATGGCAGAGGTGCTGAATCAGAAGAAAACACATGGATAACATGCTCCCCTTTGCTTGTGAGTTACTAATCTGGATTTAATTACTCTCTAATTACAATTCTGTATTTAATCTTTTGGGATGTTGATGGTGGTATTTGTGCTTCAGGGTCAGCACTAATCCCACGCTGATAGCCACGGTTGACGTCCTTTAACATCACACTCATTCTCCTGGGCACTGTAATGTGGTTGGCTACCCAGAGTGACCTAGTTTCTTAAAATATTAATATTTCATCTGGATTTATTTAGAAAATTCAAAAGGATGCAACAAATTAATATTTATTGGTACTAGACTACATTGTTTTGGATTTCTGAGATTGTTTTGTATTTCTGAGAGGTTTTCTTTGTTTGTTTGTTTTAGTACTGCCTCCTCACATGCACAAACATAGACACATGCCTGTCAGCAGCTAGGCTGTGTATCCAGAAAACACACACACACACACACACACACATTCTGGAAAAGATTCCAGGTGATTATTTCCCAGAGAAGCATTTGAATTGCTTCTTTGATGGTGGTCGAAGTGCCGGGCGAATGCAGCGCTCCTGTGTGTGAGACTCCTGGTGCACCAGCGTGTGAGACTCCTGGTGCACCAGCGTGTGAGACTCCTGGTGCACCAGCGTGCTCTCTTCAGGATGCCACCGCTACCCGCCAGATAACAGCCTACCATGCAGACCTGGGCCACGCTGAAATGTGAGCTGTTTGTGCAGCGTGGGGTCTGTGCTGTAGGACGAGGGAGACGGCCCAACATGAGAGAGATGCACATGTGGGCCATGCTGAAATGTGAGCTGTTTGTGCAGCGTGGGGTCTGTGCTGTAGGACGAGGGAGACGGCCCAACATGAGAGAGATGCACACGTGGGCCACGCTGAAATGTGAGCTGTTTGTGCAGCGTGGGGTCTGTGCTGTAGGACGAGGGAGACGGCCCAACATGAGAGAGATGCACACGTGGGCCACGCTGAAATGTGAGCTGTTTGTGCAGCGTGGGGTCTGTGCTGTAGGACGAGGGAGACGGCCCAACATGAGAGAGATGCACACGTGGGCCACGCTGAAATGTGAGCTGTTTGTGCAGCGTGGGGTCTGTGCTGTAGGACGAGGGAGACAGCCCAACATGAGAGAGATGCACACGTGGGCCACGCTGAAATGTGAGCTGTTTGTGCAGCGTGGGGTCTGTGCTGTAGGACGAGGGAGACGGCCCAACATGAGAGAGATGCACACGTGGGCCACGCTGAAATGTGAGCTGTTTGTGCAGCGTGGGGTCTGTGCTGTAGGACGAGGGAGACGGCCCAACATGAGAGAGATGCACACGTGGGCCACGCTGAAATGTGAGCTGTTTGTGCAGCGTGGGGTCTGAGCTGTAGGACGAGGGAGACGGCCCAACATGAGAGAGATGCACCAGTGGGCCTTCAAATTCCTAACATTTCTGCATCGTTATGAAATGGCGAACCTATTTACATTTTACACAATTATACTACAGGCGATTCCATGTACTGGGTCCAGTCTTTCATGCTGTGTATTAAAGTTTCATGGATGTGCGGTACATAAGGGTGTGGTGCTGATCTGAGTGGCGGTGTGTTTGCGTGTGTGTGTGTTTGTGGGTGTGCAGAGACCTGATCCGGGTCCTGAAGTGGTACGTGGATCGAATCATCGACACCGAACACCAGGAGCAGATCCAGCAAGTTCTGAAGGTACCAAGACATGCACACACAGACTCAGAGTCCAACCTGCCCGCTGCTACTGTGTGATTGTGGCCAGGTAAGAGTAGGAGTACTTGAACAAAGTGAGGAGGTGCTTGGCCAAACGGAATGACCTCTCGCATATCAAAGCATACAGACATGATATAAAAAAACACCACCTACTCTCACGTTCTCCCTCTCTCTCCACTTCTGTCGCTCTCTCATTTTTTCCTCACTCTCTTTTACAGTCGTTCACATTCACACCCGTGCGCACGCCCATACACACACATATGAACACATCTCGGTGCGTTCCGACCCCCCTGCCGGATGCATATCCTGTTCCTGCGCGGAGTGTCGTCTCCTGCTGGCTCTGATCTGCCTCTGTTTAAGATCACGACTCGCCGCGGAGCTACGGAGAGCTGGCGTAGTTCTCTCTCCCGCCGCTCTCCGCCATTTTCCCGCCCTGCGTGTCGCCGCCAGGAAGGTTCCGGATTGTTTGTTTGGCAACTCCTCTCGAGCGCTCGTTCTGGAAGCAGGGAACATGTTCTCCATCTAAAGCAAGTGATAGCTGGACTGGTTCCGTGGTGCACCAGAACCACCAGCGACCCTGTTTGATATGACCCGGGTGTTAATCCACATTATACTGTTGAAGGGTAAAGATCTTGGTTCAGGTTAATGCTTCCTTCTGCCACGCTCTAGTGTCATGCCTGGTTTCTCACACAGTGGACCAGTGTCAGGACCAACCAGTGCAGATGTGGCCTGTGTATTTGACTACGCTACCGTTACGTTATCGTTATTGTTATGTTACCGACATTAGTTGACCCATCCTAACCCAACCCTCACCTAATCCTTATCTTAACCCAAACTTCAAACTCGGGCTTGTTGAAATATGTGTTCTGTAAACACAATGGTAAATAAGTAAATATTTACTAAGCACAGCTATGTTTGTGTGTGTTTGTGTGTGTGTGTGTAGGCAGCGGAGTATCTGTTTAAGTACATTGTGCAGTCACGTCAGCTCTACACAGCTGCGGCTGTTGGACAGGGTGAAGAGGAGTTTCGTTGTTCCATTTCTGAGCTCTTCAAGTCCATCCACCTGTTCCTGTCTCACGAGACCAAGGGCATCAGCCCCGTCACACACACACAGGTCAGACTCAGACGCTCTCACATACACAAACACACAGGTCAGACTCAGACGCTCTCACACGCACACACTCCCATCACAAGGTGAGTAACACACACGGACACCCACGCGTGCTACAAGGGCATCTGTGCTGTGACACACAAGAACTTCACACCTGCCTACACCCCTGGAGAGAGAACGCGCTTCAGCAGCGTTACACACACTCAACAACACACATATTATTGAGTCTCACAGACATACATGCACACATGCACTGAGGTTATTTACAGTCTGTCAGATAGCTTCACACTCTCAGCATGTGCATCACTAGCAGCGTGTGTGTGTGTGTGTGTGTACGTGGGAGAGTGTGTGATCATGTGCATACTGTACATGTCCACAGCATATGATAGGATGGACTGTACATGTTTTGAAAACAATTGTTGTCTGTACACACGTACGCAGTATGAATGTTGACGTTCTCAAACACGTCCACACGCGTATGAGTTCATACGTGTTATGGCAACACGGCGGGAGAGCAGATTTCAATTAACACGCCTGAGGAAACAAAGCGCCTTCGGACAGCAGCACTAATCCGGAGCACATGGAGCCTGTGCAGTCTGAGCCAACCCACAGACACGCAACGCACTTTCATGTGTGTGCGTGTGTGTGTGCGTGTGTGTGTGCGTGTGCGTGTGCGTGTGCGTGTGTGCGTGCATGTGTGCGTGCATGTGTGAGTGCGTGTGTGCATGTGTGTGTGTGTGTGCATGTGTGTGCGTGCATGTGTGCGTGCATGTGTGAGTGCGTGTGTGTGTGCATGTGTGCGTGTGTGTGCGTGCATGTGTGCGTGCATGTGTGCGTGCATGTGTGCGTGCATGTGTGCGTGCGTGTGTGCGTGCGTGTGTGCATGTGCGTGTGTGCATGTGCGTGTGTGCATGTGTGTGTGTGCATGTGTGAGTGCGTGTGTGTGTGAGTGCGTGTGTGTGTGTGTGTATGTGTGTGTGTTTGTGTGTGTGTGCGCGCGAGTTAGAGAGTGAAAGTGAGAGAGAGAGAGACAGACAGAGAGACAGAGAGAGAGAGAGACACAGACAGAGAGAGAGAGAGAGAGAGGATGCCCAGAATGCCTTGGCGTACACCCGTGTCTTGCTGAGCGGGGCACTGTGAATGCTGTATGTGCTGGAGATATGAAGCCTTCCCCCTAAAGCACTGAGCGCGCTGGAGCACAGCTGTGTGTTCCTCACGCTCCGCCTCCCTCTCTCACGCTCCGCCTCCCTCTGACTGCCACTCCTGTCAGCTCCTCTGGGCCCTGAAATCAAGGTTACATTAGCAACGTATGATACATATGCTACTATGTTACATTAGCAACGTATGCTCTTTATTACTGGGGAAAATCTGTGCTCCCAGGCTATGAGTGACTGTTTTCATTTAAATTCATCCACGTTTCATTAATGTTTTTGATTTTTGTTTTAATGTTCACCTTAACTAATAGATATTTATGTTTGTGTGTGTTCCGTCAGGCTGTGTTTCTGAGGTCCTTTCCCATTGTGTGCTCTGAGCTGTTGAAGGTGTTCAGTGTGCAGGAGGTAGCAAACTTAGCGAGGGACACGCTCAACAGCCTGCCTGCACTTCCACACACAGACTGCCCCCTGCAGGCCGTCAAGCTGCAGTGCATGGCCAAGACTGTGGAGAGCCCTCTCTACACAAACCCAGGTACAGGCATCCCAGCAGACACAGTTCCTTCCCCCATAACTGCACTCCAAATGGTCTCGTGTGATCCATGATCTATGATGGATATGAAAATGCTCTCTTGCTTCTATGGTTTGGTTAGTGTAATTAACTACTTCACAGTTGGCACTTTAGCACTAGATTACTAGACAACTAGAACCTGTGTGTGTGTGTGTGTGTGTGTGTGTGTGTGTGTTTGCAGAATCACGGTGTGTACTGTTGCCCGTGGTTCTTCATCTCCTCCACACATACCTTCAGGAACAGAAGGAGCTGGTTCTGTGTGCAAACATTCTCACAGGCATGCTGTCACTGGTCCACAGAGACCCAAACACAGTAAGTGTTCTGTCCATGTATGCACATACGGGGCTCCAAAGGGCCCGTTCAGAAATCAGAACCTGCTCCGGCCCAGAATGCCTTGCGGTCTTCTTGCCGGTGGTGCGGGAAGGAAGATTTTAAAGTACTGAGCATCTCCCTTTACAGGAACAAATGTCAGTATCAGTTTCACTATATCACTTAATTGCAACATTAATTAAAATGTAAAATTACATTTAATTTTCTAAGAATCAGTAATTAAAATCATAATGAACTTTTTAAAGCCTGAGCAGAAACAGTTGTCCCAAGAAACCCAGCGACAGTGTGCACATGATCCTTTGTGTCTGTGTGTGTGTGTGTGTGTGTGTGCACTTGTCTTTCTCCATGTGTGTGCACTTGTCTTTCTCCATGTGTGTGTGTGTGTGTGTGTGTGTGTGTGTGTGTGTGTGTGTGTGTGTGTGTGTGTGTGTGTGTGTGTGTGTGCATAGGAGTGTGTAGTGTCTGAAGAGGTGAATATAATCATGGAGAGCCTGTCTGGGGTCTTGCTGCGGACCATCCTGGAGGTGACCAACCGTCCTCAGCCAACAGCCTCATCCCTGCGTCTGCAGTACCAGGACATCACAGTACGTAAACGGACAAGCTAGCACCAGTGGAATCATGAGGACAGAAAGTCACAATGTCATTGATGTCCTTTGAGTGCCACACACAAAAAAAATCATACAATGTCACTGTTAATAATAATACTGGGGAACAAGCCTGATCCAACTAGGGTTAGTGTGACAGTATTCTTTACAGAAAGCATTTAGAAATGTTTGTGCATTTTGTCTATGTCCATGTGTGTCTGTCTGTGTGTCTGTCTGTGTGTCCATGTGTGTCTGTCTGTGTGTGTGTCTGTCTGTGTGCAGGGTGAATTTGTGGCCTGTTTGCTCACTCTCCTGAGGCAGCTCAGTGATAAGGATTACCAAAAGCTCCTGAGCCGATTTCCCAGTAAGGATGAGCTGGCGGTGAGTCCTCACAATGACCTCTGACCCCATGGCTCTCCTTCAGGGACAATGGTTTGGGGGGATTTATTCCTGCGTGAGTTCTGTGTTGTAGAGGAGCATCACATCTTAGTACCTGCTACCATCACATCACATCTTAGTACCTGCTACCATCACATCACATCTTAGTACCTGCTACCATCACATCACATCTTAGTACCTGCTACCATCACATCACATCTCAGTACCTGCTACCATCACATCTCAGTACCTGCTACCATCACATCACATCTTAGTACCTGCTACCATCACATCACATCTTAGTACCTGCTACCATCACATCACATCTTAGTACCTGCTACCATCACATCACATCTTAGTACCTGCTACCATCACATCACATCTTAGTACCTGCTACCATCACATCACATCTTAGTACCTGCTACCATCACATCACATCTCAGTACCTGCTACCATCACATCTCAGTACCTGCTACCATCACATCACATCTTAGTACCTGCTACCATCACATCACATCTTAGTACCTGCTACCATCACATCACATCTTAGTACCTGCTACCATCACATCACATCTTAGTACCTGCTACCATCACATCACATCTCAGTACCTGCTACCATCACATCTCAGTACCTGCTACCATCACATCACATCTCAGTACCTGCTACCATCACATCACATCTCAGTACCTGCTACTATCACATCACATCTTAGTACCTGCTACCATCACATCACATCTCAGTACCTGCTACCATCACATCACATCTTAGTACCTGCTACCATCACATCACATCTTAGTACCTGCTACCATCACATCACATCACATCTTAGTACCTGCTACCATCACATCTCAGTACCTGCTACCATCACATCACATCTTAGTACCTGCTACCATCACATCACATCTCAGTACCTGCTACCATTACTATAAAAATCTAAAGCTGTCCTTGCTTCTCTTCCAGAACTTTCTCCTGCAGCTTTTCACTGTCTTTAGAATACTTATCCGGCCAGACATGTTTCCTAAAGACTGGACGGTCATGAGACTGGTCACCAACAAGTAAGTTCAGAATGAACCACCTCTGGAATCTATTCCAGTCCTGGAGGGCTGAGGTACAGTTTTGTTCACACTGGTTCACGCTCCAAAACATCTAGCTGGTGAAGGGCTTCAGAACGAGTTGAATGTTAATCAGGTCATTAAACACTAAGCTATGTGATGCTGTGTCTCCGCCCCCAGGAGTGACAGGGGCTGGTCATAAAGAGTGAGCACCCAAATTTGCACTCAGCAGAAATCGACTATTTTTTCAGTGTTTTTCATTTCCCATCTGTTTCCAGTGTCATCATCACCACGGTCCTCTATCTCTCTGACACGCTGCGAAACAACTTCCTTAATGAGAAATTTGACTTCAAGGTATGAGAAAATTGCATTGGTGTGTGTGTGTGCGTGCGTGCGTGCTTCTAGTTCATCTGTATTTGTCACACATTTCTCTCATCATCTCTAGATGCTGTTTGTTTCTTCCTTTTTCCACCTTCTGACTCTGTCACAGACCTCATCTCTGTCACAGACCTCATCTCTGTCACAGACCTCATCTCTGTCACAGACCTCATCACTAACACAGACCTCATCTCTGACACAGACCTCATCTCTAACACAGACCTCATCTCTAACACAGACCTCATCACTGTCACAGACCTCATCTCTAACACAGACCTCATCTCTAACACAAACCTCATCACTGTCACAGACCTCATCTCTAACACAGACCTCATCTCTAACACAGACCTCATCTCTAACACAGACCTCATCTCTGTCACAGACCTCATCTCTGTCACAGACCTCATCTCTAACACGGACCTCATCTCTAACA